>NC_142202.1:20785631-20943756 GCF_049639895.1 Pseudopodoces humilis
CATGGACACCTCTAAAGTCCCCTATTAACTAACATGCATAAGTTGATTTAACTGCTGGAGATTGGGAAGTCATTTTAGAGAGGCATCCTGACCTTTTTTGTGCCCATCTCTGCCAGCTTGTTGTGGAATGACTCCATTGGTTAGTGTAGAAAGAGGTGCCGTGTTTCTCAAACCTCATGAGAGTGTATTAAATCAGCTCCAATGCCTGCAGTGTGGTAAAGACGTTTTTTAAAGTATGCACTGACCTTTCCAATAAGATCCCTGCATCTCTGAATGGAAACTGCATTGAACTTCCATGTTTCAAATTACGTTTTTAACAAGAAACTTCAGATTTCATGTTAATTCAATATAGAAATAATTAAAGAGATGACCTGACTGACGACCTTACAAGCATGGTCAGTTTTGACAGTGAACTATGCTCCAGTGACTTCAGATGCTGTTTTTTCTTTAAGCTTCCAGCAGTATTTGAAAAGTCCTCTGTTGGATTTCACTGTACCCTGAGAGAAGTAATAGGAATTCTCTGCATCAGATGACAGATTCTATTGTAAGAGGGCTGTCTGTGTTTTCTCATTGTCAAAAGCCAAATTAAAAAGAAATTATTCAAAAATAACGAATTTAACGTCCTGTTAAATTAATATTTTCCTTGTCTAAAAGCCTTTTAAAAGTTTTAAGAGACTTGCTGACCTTGGTTGGGATTTACAGTGTTAAATCCTGGTGATTCAAAACAGTTTCTGAACCAGGATCCTGGCAGTTTGTCACTTTTCTGCATAGCCTGGTAGGAAGCAGATACTGAGTTTTTGCATAATCAGACATTGCTATGATGATTAATTTCTGAGCCCCAAATTTCTCCACCTACAAAAGTAGGTGGAGAAAAAGAAGATATTCCTAAATGATGCTATTTTCCCTGGCTAGTTTTGCGCCCACATTTCACCTTTTGTGTTGCTGTTGGACACAGACACATCTTGTGTCCGTGGAGCACCCAGGAACAGGCAGCAGTGTTTTGATGCCTGACAGAGGGCCTTGGCAGGGCTTCCCTCCTGCACTCAGAGCGGCGCTTTCAGAAGCCAAGCAGATGTGCTTTTGCTTAGCAGGTGAAATTGCATCTGTGAAATTTACCTCAGCAGCGCAGTGTGTGTCTGTGTTTTCAGCCCAATATTTAATTTTTAATTTCCTGCAGTTAGGGCATTAGAATGCAGTAAACATTCCAGGCATCCCATTCCCTTCAGACTATTTATGGGCCTTTCATGTCATGAGCCAGGAGGCTTGGACCAAAAGTCAGTAGACAAAGAAAACTCCTCTATCATCCTGATAAGATCCATGCCTGGAGGATTCCAGCTCCCACTGCTTGGTCTGCAAACCCCACAGTTTTACCATAATTCCTGTTTATTTACCAGGGATCATTGTTGTTAAGATACAAAGATGATCATTTATACCAAAGAGAAAAATTGTAATTAAATTTATGGATTAAGCACAAAGGTTCCTAAGAGTAATTCATCTGACTGTTTGTGTCAGGTCAGTATTGACTTAAAAAGCTCAGTACTAGCACTCATGGCTGCAGACCATCAGTCCAAGTATAGGATGCTGCTTAGGGCTGTGCAATTTGTATTAATTCTCATCTAGTAAAAGAACTTAAGAAGTCTACCAGTGGTGGCCTTACAGTTTTTAACTGTCATTCAAAAAAGAAAATGCTGCATGGTATGAAATAAAGAAAAGGAGCCGATATACAGGGTTGAAGAGTTTTCAGTGAAGTGAGAAACTTGTTATTATACAAAAGCTGTGTTATTTACAGATGTAAAACCCCAAGCATCTCAGCTTAATAAACAGTTGTTTAACAAAGAAATAAATTGATTTTATTTTTGAGAATGTATTCAAAGTCTTATACCTCAAACACAGTATGTGGTTGAACCTGTCAGAGTTATTGATTGTTCCTCGTAGCGTTGTCTGCTAGTGTGTTGATATTTATGGATGTGTCAGCATTTTTGTTGTAAATCTTTTTCTCTGGGATTTATAACTTCGGGGGAAGTGGCTCTGGGCTAAGAAACAGAATTAGGAGGCCTTTGCCTGAGAAGGAAAAATATTTGAACTTTCCAAAATAATGAGTTTGCCTGGTTCTTCTGGTAAGTATATTTTTGAAATGATGTGTAGCAGTTCTAAAAGCACTTTGGTTTTTTGCCTAAAATGTTAGAAAAACATTTTTATAAGCCTTTCCTGATGTATAGCAAGTTATGTGTCATAAAATTGTGATTTTTTGATGCACAACTTTTTTTTTAACTGCGTCTCTCAGTTAAACGAAGCAGTGTTTTATACTGGCTATCTGCAAGGTAATGTTGGTTCTGTTCAGGGCACTACAAAATTTATAGTCTTTAAATCTGCATGTTAATGCTTTGAAAAGAATTTCATTACATTTCATGCAAGTACACAAATATTTCTGTAAGATATGGTTGGTAAACCAGTTGTGTATTGGGAAATAGATTTACATGGCTGCAGCTCTGGGTAATTTTAAATTTCTCATGGTGTTTGAAAGACATTTGATGTGCTGGATTTACTTAATGGTAGTTTTCAGGTTCTGAACTGAAAAACCCAAGGTGAATGAGGAAGAGAATTAACTTGAAATTAAGCTTGTCTTGATCTTATCTCTAGCTGGCAACAGGCCTATTGAGCTATATTATATGCAGAGTGTGGACATAGCTGCATCTTCTAGGGATGGCTTGGCATCATCTTCAACAGTGACCAGTGTAGGAAGAGGCTGTTTAATAAAATCACTTTTGTCTGAATGGAAAATAATTGAGGGAGGTCCTAGCCAGCAGAAGCCTTTAGCTCGTCAGGCTTGGGGTCATTTGTGTTCAGGCATTCTGCACTACCCTGTGTTAATTTGCAGCAGGGCGATGCCTTCTTAATGCATGTAGGCACTTCCTCTGGTCCTCAGCTTTTTTTCACCCTGGGTCTGTCTCTCCAAGCCCAGGGATGTCACTCAGCTGCTTATTTGTATTTAAGCCATATCAGACACAGGTCCTCAAAATCCCTAAATTTTATTTGGTTGATTGCTGTTTTTTTTTTTATGTGTATGACCCAGATGCAATGCCAAGAAGGATAGATGGTATTTAGGCCAAAGCTTTATGGTTATGGGCATCAAGACAGGACACAGAAGCACTGAAGGTTATGTTTTGTCAGATTTGCTCTTATCAAGAGCAAAGACTTTTGTTCATAATTTTGACCAAAAGTAGAAGAACAAAGAAGTTTTTGCTGTAGTTTCTTTTGTTTAAATTGCAGTTCTGGCACAGACGCTGCTGAAAATTTAGGTGCTGACTGGTTGTTTCTTGTTCCCTTTCTCCCAGGTGACTGTAGGTGGAGAGGAGTGGCACTACATTGCTACCCAAGGGCCCCTGCCACACACATGCCATGACTTCTGGCAGATGGTGTGGGAACAGGGGGTGAATGTTATAGCCATGGTCACAGCTGAAGAGGTACGTGAAATCACAGAATAGTACTTTCTGATGTGAGCCGATCTCTTGTTATCATCTATTCCCACTCCAGTAGCCTGTTTTTTCTGTCAACATCCCCTTTTCCTCCAGCTCTGTTTGAACGTATGCCTGTACTGCTCTCATACTATGCTTCCTAACTTTCTGACACTCAGTTTGGCAAGCAAAAGGAGCAGGAGGCCTCCTTTCCCTTGCTTGGGCCAAACCAAACAAAGATGTTTCCATTGGAATGTGAGAGTGCAGAACTTGCTCCTGGTTGGAATGACAGAGATTTCCACACTGTCCAGGGCCAGTTCTGTATACCATCACTCTTATCAGCTGAAAAGAGACCAGAAGCTGTTGTTTCCATAGAGGTGTCCACGTGAAAAAAAAGAAATAAAACCCCAAACAAAAACACCCCACAACTTTTTATTCTTATGCCAAGCAAAACAGTTATTTCTATTGTAATCCAAGAACTATGTGCTACGTTGTAAAAACTGGCACTTGTTGTTAACTAACACCGCATTCAGCTTCATGCCTGGCTGCTTTCAGCAAGCACAGGGAGTAGTGGAGCACATCAAGTCAATGTCCAGTTCCCGAGGCTGACCAAGAACAGACACTTAAAAGCTGCTGAAGAGATTCTCCTTCTATTTAAAGGAGAGTTTTCCCCAGGAGAATATTTACCAAGGTGTTGTAGGCAGCAGCTATCTTTTGCCATGAGAAAAGTCTTCAAGTAGCTTTACCCTTAAAAATATTACGTCTGAATGGTTTAAGTTTTAATGGGTATTTTCTGTACTTTGTGGGATGTTCCTTACTCTTCCAGTGCTTTAAAATAAGAACACTTGGCTTATCCAGAGAGTTTTGCGCCTTTTGTTTGTAAAGAATTGTAATTGCAGAAACTAATGGCGCTTTGTCTTGTTTTGTTATCAAGGAGGGAGGAAGAAGTAAGAGCCATCGTTACTGGCCTAAACTGGGCTCTAAGCACAGCTCAGCCACCTATGGGAAGTTCAAGGTGACAACCAAGTTCCGCACAGACTCTGGCTGCTTTGCAACTACTGGTCTGAAGGTCAAGCATCTTCTCTCTGGACAAGAGAGGACAGTGTGGCATTTGCAGTATACTGACTGGCCAGACCATGGGTGTCCAGAAGAAGTCCAAGGCTTTTTATGTAAGATTTCTTTATTTCGCATGATACATCAAGAAGGAGGTTGCTCACACTGGATTCAGTTCACTGTACCTAGTTACAGCTGGAATTTGATATCAAGTGGTTGCTGTTGTGGTGTACATAGGCCTCAACTAGGTTATACTTGGCTGCAATTTGGAGGAAAAAAAAAAGTGAGATTCCAGAGGTAGGAACTAAGGTGATTAGCAGGAGGAAAAATCCAAGGCCACAGCAGTGCCAAAAATTCAGGAAATTTTAAATAATAGGATACTTCTGCTTATCAATCTGTTGGTGTAAGTTACTACCATTTGCCAATTGCCTAATGAATGTAGGAGATAATAGGCTGTACACAAATGTAATTAGAAAAGTCTAGGTGAGAGAGGATCAGTTGCTATTGAAATATGGTGTGTCGCCTCCGGTTTTTCTTTTTGCAAAAGAACAGAGGGCTCTATCACACATGCAGTAAGTCTGAACTCACTGCCACTCTTGTAACTACATGGACCCAGGCAATGCTTAAGGGCCTCCCCAATTACATATGGTCCTGGTTCGTGCATTTCTGTAAATACAGCTATTATGTTAAGCTGTAATGTGTTAATAACACTTCCTGATTCTTACCAAGTAATAAGCATTCCCATATTAAGTAATAGGAATTCAACCATTATTTAACTTAAGACACATCTCTGGCACTACACTAGGGAATGATGCAGAAATCTTTAAATTACCACTGAAGGAGTGTGTACACGGTGTACTGATGTGTTGGAGATGCCTGCCCTCTTAGTTCCTGAAAGCTTTGCAGCTGCAGTGTAGCTCTGTGGCAGCTAAGTCCTCTCTCAGGAAGATCCATTGGTTCTACTTCAGTCTTGCCACAGCTCCAGTCCTTTAGTTATGCATTCTCCTTTGCATGGTACATGCTCGATGTAAATAGTGCATCCTCCTTTCTCAGATGTGTCACAAAGGCAAAAAATAAAAAATGACATTTTGGCTTCAGCAAAGGAGTACCAAGGAATCTGTCTTCAAGGAAAAGCTATTGCCCAATTCCTCGTTTGTTTCATACTTTGTTTCTCCTACCAACCCCTGTAGCTGTGGTTGGGCGTGGCAGTAATTGGAACCTGATTGTCCCCATTTCCTCTCTCCCATTGTTTGCCATCACTTAAGAGTCCCATTTCCCTGTGTGCATTAAAATGCAGCTTTTCTGATGTTGGTAGGCCTCCATCCTGCCTGTGGGGAGAGGACAGCAGGGGCTGCAGTGCCCTGACACCAAGGGTCAGAGCAAAAGAGTTCAGCTCAGGTCTCACTTCCCACTTGGAGTGCTGGGAAGCCGTGAGCTTCCAGCATGTGAGGTTCTCAGAGTGGTCTGACAGCAGGATGTGTTGAGTGATGCTAGGACAGCCACACAAGGCAGCTGTTCCCGAGTCCCAAGCTTTCTGCAGATGGCTTCAGGGAAAACAGCAGTGATCTCCCAGAAGGGCTTGTAGCTATTGGGAAACAAACCCTGAGCAGAGAGTGGGGGAGAGATTCTGTCACAGTCTAGAAGGGAGAAGGAAGAAAGGAAACAGGGCAGATGGACGCTCGCTTCCCATCTGATACTGGGTTTGACAGGCAGTAGTTTCAGTTGGGACTTAGCTGTTGTTTTGATCCCAGCCTGTTAATAGCAGGAATTGCTGTAAGTAATGTCTAGAATCATCTGCTTAGGGGACCTGGAGATTTGCAAGGGGGAAAACAGAATTTAATTTTTTAAAAAAACTATTTAATTTAAAGGAGCAGACTCCCAAGTAATAATTGACACCCAGCTGGTAATTGCTGGATGCAGTGCTGTTCAGCGCACCCTGGCCAAGATCATTATTATGTTGTAAAAAATATAATTTACTGCCACTTTGACAGAAAATAATTTTTCCACATTCTTTCCCCCCTCCCCTCCTAATTTTTACATTTAGACATGTAGATGTTTGCAACCTTGCCTGCTTTTTCCTCTTGCAGCTTACTTGGAGGAGATACAGTCGGTGCGTCGGCACACCAATAGCGTGCTGGACAGCAGCAACACTTGCAACCCTCCCATCGTGGTGCACTGCAGCGCAGGGGTGGGGAGGACTGGAGTGGTGATCCTAACAGAGCTCATGATTGGCTGCTTGGAGCATAATGAAGTAAGTCAGCTTCTTTTTCAAACCCCGAGCTTGTCCCTTGGCTAACTGGCTACATTTCTGAGGTTGAAATTAGAAGGCACTGATGTGCTTTCACCTTTGTGAGCAAGACAAGGACCTTAAATGTGGCAGGCAGAGGTTCCCCATGGCAGGTTATTTTCTGTGGTTTTCTGAATAGTTGATACTATGCATTTTTTTATTAGGATTATTTTAATACATTAAAAGTTAGGGCTTTCTTCCCTCTTTTATGAATTTAGTTTATTTCATACCTGTATTTAATTAAAAGTCTAGAGACAGTGTTTTTGCAAGCACTGCCTGAGAGAGGCTAGAGAATAATGTCCTTGCTCTTCTAAATGAAGTTTTCTGCTCTCTAAATTGTCTCCTTGAGCTCCTTCCTCACTTGTAATCTCACTTGGAATGAAACTTAACTGTGTTTTAAGAATAAGTGCATTTATGTATTCTTGTGGGGAATAGGGCTTTAGGATTTGCAGCCAGCGTTATGAGTAACAAAGTCTGCAGTTAAGAACAAGAGCTCCAGTAGAGCAGCCATGGGCTGCAACTTAATTTTCACTCTGTCACTGTTTAGGAAAAACATCAGATCTTGACTAACAATGTGCCACACAGTTTTCATGACAACTGTGGAAACCACGGATTTCTCCTGCCAAAGAAAATGCTCAAAAACCAAAGCTGCTTACAGAGATAAGAATGCAGCAAGAGTGACAAATAGACATGTATCATCTCCCCCTCCCAATAATCAGTCACTGGGTGAGTTCAGGGAAGACTGAGGACTCCAGCAGCTCATCATTCTGGAGTTACAAGACCCTTACAGATCCTGGGTTCAGTTCAGCTGGGACAGATCTCCTCCAACTCTGCTTGGGCCTCACTAAAGGTGAAGCTGTCCTGTAGATCTGTGTCACAACTGATACTTTGTTCTTATGTTTTCTGTTTGGAGGAGAAAAGGAAAGGAGGAGGTATCCTGGCCAAGAAAGGGCCCACAAGGATGTGTCTTGGGAATCCAGCAGCCTCCCAGTGCTAACTGCTTCTCAGTGTGGGGCAATGGCTCTGAGTCTTGACCCTGCTTGACTTTCCTTATGCACCGACACATGGAAGTAATGGCTTCTGTTGTCCACATAGCAGCCATGAAATTTCTGCATGCCAGAGGAAAGCTGGAGAGTTAAAAGCGCCATCCTGAATTGCTTGTGAACAACAGTGCAGCATGTGTCTGCTTTACAGCAGTATGTACAGTATGCACACAGAAGCAAACTCTAAGGGCTGTGCAACAGGGTCTGGCCACCTCAGTTTACAGAAGTCAGGCTGAAGTTTACGGAAGTCACCCATTGGGCAAAGAGTAGCTTTGGCACTTCAACATCTATGTATAGGGGTGAGCCTTGACATCATTCATATGAGTTTTCATCAACTTCATTAGGACCTGATGGTAGTGCTCAATAATGAGGGATTTCTCTGATGCCCTTTAATTAAAGCATTCTTTTGTCTTGATTAATAATGAAAATCATCATTACAATTAATACAATTTTCATTAAGGGCTCTGTTTCTGTAGATTGTACCAAGTTAATGGTTTTGGCTTGTTAAAACCTAATTTAAAAAAGATTAAAAATCTTAACAGTATGTTTTTAGTTTGTGACAGATTCTGGACAGAGGGGCTCCTTTTCATTTATTCTGTAGTAGAATTTATTGGGGTTTTGTCCTGAAATAAAATTACTTATCACTTAAAATGTTTTAGTCTTAGGAACTGGTTTTCACAAAAGTGTCCTAGCAAGAAAATGTATTAACATTTTAGCAGTGAAGGAGAATCAGGAGGGAGTTTGAAAATTTTGACACAGACAATTTTGGAAAGCCTGCAGCAGTGCTGGAACAAAAAAACAGAACTCTGAGCCTGCGGTTTCAGGTTTAGATAAAAAGCCATGTTTAAGCAAATTCTATACAGCTTCAGTCACTGTAGCTTCTGGGCAATGGCTGGTTGAGTCTAAAGCTGTATCTCATTGCAGGGATAGAGTTTCAGTAACTGCTGCATGGCAAGTAAATGTCACATCATTACATCCTTACTGCTGTAGGCACATAGTCCGAGAAAGTAATTGAGAACCTGCTCTATCAGCTTTTAGTCCAGACTTGGCACTGGGACATTAACTCATGATTGCATCTACAGCATGCTTTCACATGGGAGGCAGGAATAAGTAGCATTTTTGTTTGTTCTGTTTGCAAGTGCCAGCTTAGCAAAGCATTAGGTGTATATTTTTTTTTTTTTGACATGTACCTTGTAATGAAGGTGAATTCAAGGATCCTCCTTACCTGGAATCAAATACTAAGCTGGCTATAAATATTGAGGCTGAATAGGCAGGATGGGGTTTTCTTTTATTTCTGAGATAAGGCAAAGCCATCTCCATTTTGAGGAGGTGCATGGATCGCTGTGTGCCCACTAAAACCCAATGAGCTGTCTTGCAGCAAAAAGCTGAGGGAGGAACATTATCTGCAGGTCAGGGCTGGCCTACATTTTTGTAACAGTTGTTTAGGTGAGATCAGGCTCCACATGACTCTGCTCAGCAAGGACCATTTCATAAGCATCTGTGTCCACAGGGAGGCTTTCTCCAAGTTAGCCAAGTTAAGTGGAAAGAGCTTCCATTTTTCTTTGCACCTGTTTGATAATAATATGGCATTACTCATCCCAAATATTTACACTCGTTGACTCTCTAGAGATGTCCTTTTATAACAGCTTGTTGGGGTATGTGGCAGAATATTTGGCCTTGTTTTCAGAAAGTGATAGCCTATGAGTTAATACTTGTTTACATGGAATGGTGATTCTGAGTTTTATATACATGGACAGAAATGGATATGCAGCGTGACTTTTATTTTAAACTTTCCAGGAAACTTCAGATGTGCTTGGAAGCAGATTCCATGCTCAGCTGGGCCTCCAAGGGTTAGCAACAATCTCAGTCAAAAGACTTGCTAAGTTCCTCTAAGTGTTTCTGCAAGCAGGCTTTACAAAGTGCAGTTTATGTTGCCTGATAGGGTAGCTGTTCTTCATTTTTGTACCTTGAACTGCTTAAGAACTTCCTCAAAACCAGTGGGTATCTTAGTGCTCACGTTTACTGCTGCCATAGAAGGTTTGTGTCCCTCAGCTTGGCTCACATTACATGCTGTTTGAATTTGAGCCTGGCAGGCTGAGCTTCATGGCTCAACAACTTCTTAATAGCTCCTCATGTACCTGTTGTAACAGATAAAACACAACAGCATCATAGGGCTTTGGCTCCCTAAATGCCAGAAATTTGATAATAGCATCCTAATGAAATGTGCAGTGATTTCTAACGCTTCACCTCATGGGCCTGTGTTTCACAGAACTCGTTTATGCACCCATATATGCCTGTCCCTGCTTGATGGGGTTAGGGCTGTGCCTTCCCAGTAGATTTCCTTATCTGTGCCTACTTACTGTACTTTAGTTCCTGCTGCAGAGCGTTTCGAGGGCATACAAGTGAGTTTCTTTTGGGTGAAACTAAGCTAGAAGATATCTTCTTTGACAACCCCCTGATATTTGCCAGTGAATATTCCGTAGATTGAAACAAACTGATGCTGGTCTGGAGTCTGCAAAACATGTATTGTGGATACTGGGTCCTTGTTTTACTTTACAGAGCTATTTCTCCTGAAGTATTATTTGCTAACATACACTTGGCTGTGGCAGATCAAATGCTGGAATTTCTGGATCTTTTGGTGGCAATGACTTCTCTTCATCTTTAACAAACATTAATCTGTATCTTTGCCTGCACATTTAATTTTGTCTACAGAACCTTTGTCTTCTGTAACTATAGTATGGTTCCCTGTGTCAGATAACTGATATTTGAGATGGTGACTGTTTGATTTAACTAACCCACATACTTTATGCTTTGTTTTTTTCCCCTTTGCTTTACAGAAAATGGATGTTCCTGTGATGCTGAGACATCTGCGGGAGCAGAGAGTGTTTATGATCCAGACCATAGCCCAGTACAAATTTGTCTACCAAGTGCTCATACAATTCCTGCAAAACTCAAGACTTATTTAATCTTTTCAAACATCCCAGACCCAGCATTGTGGATCTGACTGAACCTTACTGATGAACAAGGGGAACAGCCTTGACAACACTGTGTGCATATATTGCACTTTTAAAGTTGTCTTCAAAGTAAGGAATTATAGTTCTTTACTAGTCTCCCATGGATTATTTTATACAAGATATAATTTATTTTTCTTGGAATAACTTTTGAATTACTTTAATAATTTGTAAAACTTATAGTGACCTACAAAATGAACCACATTTGACATGACTGGTCTGCATTGTAATGTGTCTGTAAGGAAAGCAACCCTTTGTAAAGGTAGTTTGCTGGCTTTTATTTTGCTACACAGCTTCTGAAATCTACAGTTATTTGGCAGCGGGCTTTTTCTCACGTAAGGACGTTCTGGACCCAGTATGTGGCTTCCCTGGTAAAAACAAGACCTGCTAGATGTCAGCTACAACTCTGTGTGAGCAGAAGCTGAGGGTGCACAGCACAGAGACCTGAGCTTCTGCACGTGCAGCCGGGCACATTACAGAGGGCTCAAGCACAGGACATTGTGAGGACAGAGAGTTTTGGGTGCTAAACTGTTCAAATTCCCCAAGAATTACTGTTTTAGACTAGTCCTGGAAAAAATCAGTATTGTACCTTTTTATGGAGGCCTTTTGCTGCTGTGTGCAACCCTTGAAGGGATTCATAAGAAGCAAGGTAGGGTGAAGCAGTGACCTAAAGCAGGCTGAAGTCAGTGAATGACTCTTTCCAATAACTCTGGTGGTCTGAGAGTTGAACAGCAGAGGATTTTCAACCAAATGTATCTGGAAAAAAAAGCCAAATCAAGCACCTTCTCATGAATTACACTGAAAGTATTATTGCCTTGAGGCTCACCCTCTGTAGAAAAAAGAATCTCATTTAAATTAGGCATCTCCAGTTGCCTGAGTCTTTGCGTGTGAACTATTTTTGGATGGTTAGAGAAGGAATCAGGCTAGGGAGGCACCTTGGAGGTCTCTGGACTCAGCCCTGCTCACCCCACTGCTGAATTTAAACTTGGATAGGCTTGCCCAGGGTCACATCCAGTTTCAGAATTTTCAAGGGTGAAGATTTCAAAACCTCTCAGGGCAAGGGATGCAATGCAGTTACTTTGTCATGGTGAAATCACCTTTGTTGGTATCCCTTCCCCAGACACTTTTAATATTTTAATCCTATTGTTGCTCTTCTGTTGTATCCCCACCTCCAAACCCTGATCAATGTACAAAAGCCTAAGCCTACAAGAACTCTTAATGTTACCTCTAAAGGGACTAAAATTTGTGGGGAGCTTTAAGCTAAGGTTCTGTACCAGAATGTTTCTTGAATGTGTTTAAAACTGCATTGTGTTGATTTGGTGCTCTGCAATACAGGCCTAGCATGATGACAAAATTTCTGGTGAAGCCACCAACAAATGGAAAGGAATTATTTTGCTGTAATACCTTGACCATGTTCTTTTTAGGGATCAGCTGAGTTTTCAGTCAACTTCAGTTTTCCTGTAATTTTTTCTGCCAGTGCCAACATATCTCTTGTTAAATTAGCAGCAACCATTTAAAGTCTTCTCAGCAGCATCTGCATGGTAATTGCAGAGAGATGCTTTATATCTGGGAAAAAAGCCAAGGAATAAACCTTGCAGCAAAGAGTATTAAATTAGTTATCTCGTTATAACTTTTTGAATAATTTCCTAATGATGAATTAAGTTTGAACTCAGAGCTGTCAAGTCCCATTGCTCTACTTAGATGTGAGAAGTAGAAAATCAGGAGTGAAAAGAATTTGTTCCTATGTCTTATTATTCAGCTGCTCTTGGCTGAAATGTGTATTTCTGCTGCTACAATGAGCATAAGAAAGTTATTGCATAAGAGAGTGTGAAGAGCTGTGTTTGAAGGGAAGAAAATTAAGCAAATGTTTTTTAATGCAAAGATGCATCATAAGTGTCTTAGAAAAACATTAATTAGAAAAAGGCACTAAAAATCCTTTCCAAATTAAGTCAGTGCCTATTAATGAGCCAAATAAGTGGCCATGTGGTAAACAGTCATTTCCAATTAACTCCTAATGTGGCTGGTGTGGTAGATAGAGGCCAATGTGAGTCACTTTTTCCCTTTCATTGTCAAAGAATGGTAATTTTAAACTTTTCCTTTCATCTGACTTCAATGTATTTTTCCCTGCTAGATTTTATCTTGACTAGATCTGTTAATATCATAAGTGAATTGGGCTGGTGCATGTCTTCAGAGGTTCCTTTCCACCCCAGCTTACAAGCAGCCCTCAGCATGCTGATGTTTTATACTTGAAATGTGATACAGTTTTGTAAGGGAAAAAATGAACCTTCTCACTTTGAACCTGTTGTAGTTTTATCAGGCCAAAATTATTTGGGCAGTATTTCCTAACCTTTAGGGAGTGACAGGAAAATGCACTTTGCATCCAATTTTCTTAGTCATAGCAGGAATGAACACATGAGCCTTAAAGCAACAGTGCTGTTTAGTTTCTGTCCTGCAGACTTTAAAAAGCAGAACCCTTGAGAAGAAAACAACAGTTTGGAGTTTGTTGTGTTGCATGCTTTTTAACGTCAAAGCAAAACAGTAGTTTGAAAACAGTTTCATCCATTTGGAGTAAAGTCTGGATTGAAAATCTCACCATGAATCATCAGTGACTGGAATTTTGACCCAAGCAGTCTTCTCCCAGGACACCCACCTTACAATCTGGTATGTTCAGCCTACACTCCATGATGCTTTCAAAGAGAACTTGCTGCAAATGATTAAGTCTGGCTTGAGCATCCGTTGTGTCTGTTTTCCTTTTAGTACACTTTTCTTCTGTATTTAACAACCTTTGCCTTTTTAATTTAAACTCTTACCAGCTATAGTACTGAGGTGTTTGCATCAGCTTTTTGGTTAAAGTTATGGTCTGAGCATTTCATGCTTCCCATTGTTCAAGCAGGGATGGGAGAGATGACAGCTGAATCGTGACACTGCTCAGTGCTGTGGGGATCTGGTTTCTGTTCTCCATCAGCCACACTGGAGGACGGTGGACATCAGCTACTCAGGTCCTACTTGTTTCAGGTCCTACAAAGGCTTATTTTAGCACCTCTTGTCCTTGACTACCTGAGGAAAGAAGAAGCTGGTTTCCACAAATATTTTCTTACATAGGCATACAGGGATCCTAAAAGCTCAGCCTTATCAGAAATTCCCCTAAACTAATTTTAGCTGGCAGAAGACACACCTCTGAGAACTTAAACTATTGCCAGCACAGTTCTTGAAGTATATTGAAGTGCATTTCTTTTCTACTTATTTAAATCAGCTGCCTCAGCTACAAATATTATTAAATATTTGCATGATTTCAAACCCTGGGTTTTTTTAAATTACTTTATTGTAAACAAACAGAAATGCAAATGGCAAAACATAGACTTACTCATTCTTTTCCAACATCTGTGCTTTAATAGCACTTGTCATTGTCAGCCAGGACATTACTTTTTGATCCAACACCTGCTATACCTGTGTAGTCCACAAGCAACTCTACAAGAAATGTTGATGGGAAATCTTGTACTTGGATATAGCACAGAATTCTGTAGGGAAGATTCAGCAGAGCTACTGACAATGCTGCATTTCCAACAGCCGACTTCCCACTGGTCTCCTGGGAGGAGATGATGACTGAATTAGCTGTTAGCCTCGCTAACAGTTTGTGGTCTGTGTGCTCAGAAAGTGGAATCATCAGGCTGACTCTGCTGTAGCAGCTCTCATGCATCACTGAGGGAGGGCTGAGTTAAATTTTGCTGCTTATCTTCGTGGATAAAAAAATGCTAGGGTGGCAGCCATTGCAGGAAATAAAAGCTGCATCACACTGCAGGAGCAAATTCCTGAGCTAGCCATGAGAGGAAGGGCTGCATGAAAACAGCCTTTGACCACTCTTCTACAAAATGAATATAAAGCTACTGATGTATACTTCAAGGCATATGGAATTTGGGATAGGGTTTGATTCCAGTAAGAGAAAGGCTGCAAGTCCAGAACCCCAAAAGCAATTGTCCCCAACTCGCCCTTAGCCTTCCAGGGAGGTTTTCTTGTAGGATCTGGTGCTAAGGGAGCTATAGATGCCATCTAAAGTCTTTAGAGAAGGACATTATACTTGCAGCTGCTTGCAGGGATTGGGATTGGAGGAAGGCAACAGATGACTGTGGGGCAAACAAGATGGAGGTATTAACCATAAACTGTCATTAGATTGTGAAACAAAACAGTGCACAGGTAAAAATTAGCAGTGTTTATATAAATATTTAAAGTAGCTAAATTTAGCCAGTGTTTTTTGGAGTATCTTAGATTACACTTCCATTGGTTTCTCTCAGCTGTTTTTTGGCTGGCACTTCTTTGAAGTTTTATTGCCTGTGCTTTATGTGCATCCTCACTTGAGAATTTCCCACATGCTTTATCTTATAAATATATCCTTATAAAGGACTTTGCCTTTGGAGAGCAAACTGGAAATCAGTGATAAATAGGAGCTTCCACAGGAGAATTCCAGCACTATTCCCAGAAAGTGAAGGACTGCCACCGATTCACCTGGGTAAGGTGAAGACTCAGTGGTTGAACAGTCAGTTCCAGGTATTTCAAGGGTAGTGTTCCTTGATTAGTCAGAGAGGCAGAAAGAAGGAACGCTTCCCACAAACTGTTTTCATGTCTGGTTGGGGAGCACCCCCTGACTTAGACAGTGGCTGGTAGTTGAGGAATAGGGATGTGTCTAGGAAAGGATGTTCAGCCAGTCCTTTAGGGGCTTCCTGAGGCCAAAGCTGTATCCCACTCACTGTGTGTAGTACCTACTGATGGATCCATCTTCCATGAATCACATTACCTTCTCTTTAGAAGATGTTTATTCCTCTGGCCTTCACAATGTCCTGTGCTGGTGAGTTCCACAACTTACAGATGTAACATATAAGAAATTCCTTTTCGTGTATGCTAAATAAAAGCATTTTCTTGCTTCTGCTTGGTCTTTAAAAGAAAGTAAATCTGTAATGCCAGAAACACTGGTAATGGGATGTTTATCCTGTTGAGGTTGCTCCATATGGAAAACACATTTTCCTCACTAGGTAAAATATCTTTCTTTGGTTACTTTACAAAGGAAAAGTTTACACATGCAGATGATTGCAATATTCCCATATGCTATTGTGTGGAATGTGTTAAATAAGATAATATGTTTAAGTTTTATGTCACTGGATTTTACTGTCCTGTTTTACTTCAGTATTGTCATGCCTCCTGTTTTATTTGTTCTGTAATTCTGTACCTGACAGTTTAGCACAAAACAGTGATCTGAATCTCACCACCTCATTGTATGGACACATTTTGTAGAGAAATGAGACATCAGTTATGTGCCCTTCGTGCCCCCAACCCCTCCTGTTAGGGCTGAATGGCAAAACTATTCTATGCTATTGAAAGCCTTTAAAAAGAAAAATCTATGCATGCTATTTTATATTCTAATGTATTATTCATATCAGTACATAAGCTTATGCTTGTCAGTTTTATCTTGTGTATAGAACTGATTACTTTTGACAGTATTTTTGCACTGTTTCTTTTCTTTCTCTTTTTATAATAAAAAAGTTCTATCAGCATTAATTGACTGCAATAATTTTTTTACCCCTTTCACTGCCTTTGTAAATAGTTTCTTATATGCTTTTGCAAATGTGAGAATGTCTTCAGTGACTAAGATTTTTTTGGTAAGGCTGTCCCTCATATTCACAGTATACAATAAACCATTTTTTTCAATGAAAACTCTTTGTATTCTTTTCTGTATCAGCTTAAGGGTTTTGTATTTGCAGCTACACTGCTTGAGTTGGTTTCCTATGTTAAACTGATAGACACGGCCAGGGCCACAGTAAGCTCTGAATAGCCTTCTCTAAATAGTAATCCAAGTGTCACAGGGGCAAGGCTCCCACTAGTGCCTTGTGTTCACCTAATCCAATTCTTTGGTGCTGAAGTGTGGTCTAGGCTCTGGACAGACTTGCTGAAGTAAAGGTATTACTTCCCAGAACAAGAGTTTATTTGACAAGACAAAGTTAGGACAAAAACAGTCAGCTAGTGCCCTCTTCCTAGGCTTGGCTACAGTTAAAGGGCCTTGGCTTTCTGGAATTGTAGATCTGGTGCAGTTTTATGTACTTCAGCAACAACTGCTGGCTGGAGAGCAATGAAAGATTTCAGCAAAATGAGCTGACAAACCCTTATTCCAGCACTTTTATTTTCAGAGCAGTGCTTACAAGAAAGAAAATACAATGAAGTTCTTAAGGGTGATGTGTTCTTTCTCATCATACTTTATAAGCTGTGAAAACTGTAAAAAAAGGGCAGGTAATTTTATTGTGCACCATATTTCAATTTTGATGCTAGAAGTTTACAGCTACACTATTTTTCTCCCCCCATCCTTAAAAGTAAATTCTTACCATTGATCTAAAAGGAGGGGAAAAAATCCTCTTGTTTTACATATGGGTAGAGAAAGCTAAGTCCTGAACTTTCTCCTCAGAAAGTATTCCTGTACCTCTCAGAAATAATTGCTATTACAATAATTATAATAAATATGATTACAACAGTTGTAATCCACTGGAGGTGAAGGTATGGCTGTAAGGAAATATGAGCTCTCCTCTGCGATAACTCACTTTAACTTGTAAAGGAGTCTAAAAAGCCAGAAATTGCATAGTTCATGTCTTGTGTAAGCCTTCAAGCTCCAACATAGGTGTCAGTATTTTCTGTACAAGACAAATTGAGCTCTAGGTCTTTGCTGTGATGAATCCTCATCTGCCAGGAACAGTGATGGACCTGCAGATTAACTGGTTGAGGGAACACTGGTGGCATTGCTGTAAAATCCACAGAATTCATCACCCCATTTCCCCTCTCTCTCAGTTAAGCCACTGCAAATAAAAATAATGCAAGAAAAAAAGGAAAAAGATACCAAACCACAACAGAAAAAGGGCTTTTGCTAATTTGTCAGAGTAAGCAAAACTATTTGGGCAAAAGTACATATCACAAACCTATTGCACCCATTTAAGTGTACAAGCGGAATCAAGAGTGACCAAGACCGTTTTATTTACTTCATACAAATAAGATCCACACCAACATCCCTAAAGAAAAAAATGGCCATTTTTGCACATGAGCCAGCAAAAGGCATAACCTTTAAGAAACCATGGATGCTTCCTTAAAAAAAAAAAAGAAAAAAAAAAGGCAATTGTAGATGTGTGGAAGCTAGGCCTAAGTGTGTTTGTCATTCCAATTATAGGACAGAACTGTGTTCATACTCTACCGCTTTTCAAAGCGCTCCTGAAGGTTTCCATAACAAGGCTTTTTAAATAAAGGTTTGAAGGATTGCATAGATTCAAAGGCTCAGTGGTCCTCTAATTCCTTTTTGATCTCTGAAATGTATGGATGATCTTTCCCATGTGCTACTTCCATGATAGCAATTGCCTATGAAAAGGAAAAAAAAATATTCACACAATTGATTCATATATAACACCAGGCTATAAATACTCTCTTTAGAGGTTTGAAGCAGTCTGACACCTCTAGCTACTTTTTGTCCCCTTGTAGTCATAAACCCAGTAGGAAATAAAATGAAATTCAAAACTAAGTAATAAAGGTTTTATATTCAGAGAATACATCTTTGATCTTAAAGGAGCCCAAAGCACCTTTCAAAATTATATTCCTGACAAAACTACTTTGAATGTAACCAGCTCCAGGACAGAAAACTGCAAGTGTGGTGGGTAATATTCCAGCAGAGGACTTAGCCAGTATCTGAGCAAGCTCTGCTCCTACCAATTTATCCTTAAGCTGTCAGAGACATGAAGGTTTAGCACAGGAGTAATGCTGAGGGGCATTTCAAACTTGAGTCTGTAAACCCTTTGCTCCTTCCAGGGGCTGCCAATGCTTTAGGAAGGAAGCAACTTCTTAGGCAAAAGTGAGATCCCGTAAGATTCAGACAGAGGCTGCTGTACCCAGCTCCCTGGTGTTTCACCTGTTTGCAGCCTGCTCCAGGCCTGAGAGGGAATGCTGCAGGTAGCCAAACCCTGACTAGCGCCTTTCCTGCCCTGGAGTGTGTGCAGGGCAAAATTTTCACTCAAGAAAAGATGTGATAAAAGGCAGCACTCAACAGAGCTGAGAAAAAAGTTCAGTGTAAGTCTGAGAATGTTTAAAGCCCAACAGTGCTAAGACAGCAAGGAATTGCAGTATCCTGGCCCCTGAGCGTTTAGTCATTTCATCCTTAGGAAGCTTTATGCTCTTGTATTTGTTAACAACAAGGGCTTTTGGTTCCACCTCAGCAGCAAGAAATTACTCCACCCCGCCTACTGCCCAAAAAAAGAAAGGAGGACCTTCTGGATGAGCTGCTCACAAACTGACAGGCAACAATGGGCTTGCTTTTCCACTAAATCCCAAACATCAAAGGCTGGGATAACTTTGAGCAGTTCCTGCAGACAGCTTTTGGAAGTGAGTCATTAGACAATGTTTGTGTTAGGAAACTAACTATGCCAACAAATTTACCTCACAGTTCCCTACTCCCCCATCCCATGCTCCTACTGGCACAATTCCTATTTCTACTCAAGGGTTTAACACCACAGAGAAGGAAAACCTATGCCAATTTCAAACTAGGAAACAGTTAAATTTTAGAACATATATTCTTCTAGCATCTTTCACTATGGTTGGATGGCGTTGTTATTTGATGGTGAAAAACTTGCCAGCATCTTAAACGCAAGAAGAAATAAATACATTGTGACATTCCACACTGAGTCATTATATGCTACAGTAGCCACTGATGCTTAAACTAAAATAAACTTCTGCCCAACAACAATAGGGGAAAATAGTCAAGAAACATAGTATAGACTAAAAAAAAAATAACAATAAAAAACTAAAGAATAAGGAACAAACGAATGAAAAGGGGTGAAGAAAAACATAAAACCAAAATGCTGTATTTGCCAATTTCAGCATTACCAGATGCATTGAATTCCCTTCAGCTATGTAAAAATTGATTGGTTCCAGAAAAAATAACCACCAAAACCATGCCTAGTTTAAGTTGGATATAGAAATCACAGACTTCAATGAAACACTATGTGCCTTTTAAACGAGCCAAGCATTTTTCCTGTCCTTACCCAAAAAAACGAGGGGAAGATAGGGTTCCGCTTCATTTACACTAGTGCAGCTCTAGTTCAGAGAAGAACTCAGAGCAAATATTTAAGCATAATTCTCACTCCAGCTGCTGCAGCATGAGCCCACTGTGAAAAGGCACCCAAGAGCAGACCCATCTTCCATTCCTAGAAAAACTGAATCTGAGCTAAAAATCCAGTGACTGAATGTATATTAACATGGTGCATTTCCTACCACGCCAGGCTCACTGACAGAGAACCACACAGTGTTTCAACAGCCCCATGGCTGAACTGGTGTTATTAATGGAGAAACCAAGCAATAAATACCCTCTTCAGGGCTTTAACTCCAGCCGTCCTGTTCTTCAGTGCCATGTACAGTCTCCCTAATTTCAGCCACATGGAGGCAACATTCAGCGAGTAGGAAGGATAATGTTTACTGCAAGAGAGAAAGAAATTCAGCTTCATCAACTTTGGCAGTTTCATAGCATTTTCCCAGTTCTGTCTCCCTCTCATGGGGCAAGAAGCTGCCTCTCGTTGCCCCTGCCCATTCAGCGCTCATCCCCTCTGCCGTGACTGCCAAGAGCCAGTGCCAATTGTGTTTGGGATGGGGACGCCTGTCAGCTGGGAATTGGACTGAAACTACCATATGCCTCTGAACAGCTGTCAGATGGCAAGGACGTTCTGCCACTAGTTTTAATCTAGCCAGCTACAGAGAGAGCCTGCATTGTTATGAGTTTTGGAGCCACCCTGCACCCGCAGCAGTAGCTCTGTGTGTTCCACAATGGTTGGTGGGCTGGAAAGCGAGGGGCCCTCCGCAGTGTGCAGGGCACACACGGCAGTCTGTGCTCACACACACTGAGTGGGCATAGCCCGCCTCAGCAGAGCTGACCTGGAATGCCAGGCTCAGAGCCAGAGGAGCTGGGCAAGTCCCAGGGAAGATAAATAGTACTGAGCCTCCAGGGGGAGAATGTTGGCTCCTTCTTCGTATCACTGCTCTCTGCCAAGTGCTCTGTGACTTTATGTTGGCATCTGCTCCAAAGGGAGAGCTTTTCTTGCACTCCCCCCAGCTGGCAAGAAAGTCACGTCTCAAGACGAGAATCTGTTTGGGAGATTCACGGCAGGACCAGACGCAGCCAGTGTAACTGGCTGGCTCTAACCAACAGGCTCACTACTGCAAAACCCGAGAATTTTATCAGAAACAGTATTCTTATCTCCTGCAGAGGCTGTGTGCTGCCTTGCCCCACGCAAGGCTTCAGCCTGGGCATTCTCCCATGCCTCCAGCTCTAGGGCAGCAGGATCAGGGACACGGGGCACCCCCAGCTCCGAGCACAGGAGCTGAGCTTGGCTCCAGCTCCCTCTGCTGCTCGGCTCCAGCCCGGGGACACAGCTCTGTTCTCCTGCAGCCGTGCCCACAGTGCTGCTACAGAGAGAGAGGGCTGGGAGATTGTGGAGGCTGACAGCAACACTGGCTTTGCCTCCATTACCTTGTACAAAATACTGGCTGCAGATGCAATTTGAAACCCTTCTTTAGTAAAAAATATTATGGTATTTTAGAAACCAGTTAAGCACAATTAGCACAGCACCCAAGGTGGCACAAAATTATATTGAGAACCCAAAGCAAGGATTTCAAAGTCAGTCCTGCTATATATTGCAAGACCACATTCTGATAGTAACAAACACTGTCTCATCATTTAAATATTCCTTTTTGAGTAGTGGTATCAAGGGTAGAATGTTTATATAACATACACTGAGAGAAGTGACCTCTGCTCAAACTTACCTTAATTGTTCATATTATTAATTAGAGCATTAAGAAAAGAAATAGTCTCTCATATTTACCTGTAGGGTCTGATAATTTTTTGCCCATAACACAGCGCACCTTCCCAATCCTGCACGTAGAGACAGACACCCATGGCCTGGTACATCATATGTAACATATAAACATTACTGTCTTCAAACACTGCACCCATCTTGTCCAGGCTGAGTTCACAGATCTCCAGTAATTCACTAGGGGGTAGGAAGAAGTCAAGGAATGCAATGAATTGATGGCCTGTCACTATATGACTACCTGATGCTACCTTCTGACACAAAGAGGACAGAGAAGTTTAATTTCTACTGGTCACAGTATTTCTCCTGCATGTACTTCTGAAGTTCAGCAGGCAAGATTTTTAGGTCACACATCAGTGGAGTCAGGGTAAGACAAAGG
This sequence comes from Pseudopodoces humilis, assembly GCF_049639895.1. Taxonomy (NCBI): domain Eukaryota; kingdom Metazoa; phylum Chordata; class Aves; order Passeriformes; family Paridae; genus Pseudopodoces; species Pseudopodoces humilis. The sequence continues at coordinate 20,807,731 of NC_142202.1, forward strand.
ATATATTTGTAGTGTTTGGCTCGCCTGAATTCCTCAATCACGTTCCTGGCATATTTGATCATGTCTTTTACTGTCTCTGCTGACGGAGGATCATTCAGCTTGCAGATTTCCAGTTTCTCTTTATCCTGAAGAAAACACAATGGACCTTACAAAGGCAGGTTCCAAGCTCTACAAATAAAAGTGCACCTGCTATACAAAATTTCTCTAATAAAAAGACGCAGATGTGAACTTAAGCTCTTCAAAGAATGAAAAAACAAAGGTAGAGTGTGCACCTGCAATTTTTCTCTAAAGCCTTGGCTAGAAATCCTAGGGTCCCCTGGCCCTCCAGTTCATCTGCCATTCTCTACTTCCATGAAGTCACTTTCTTTTGAGAGATTGAAGAGCTTTTTGATTTTGTATTGCAAGCAGTTTTACATAAGAAATTTCAATGGTTCCAAGAGATTAGGGTTTAAAACAAATTTAGCCTTAGTTTTAAGGCTATAACAGCTCAAGTACCTTAGGCTGGACTACCAATTGATGTCTCTGTGGAAAATGACGTCATCTTAAAGACAGAAAAGAATCCTTCCAATCTACAGACAAAACCACATTTCCATATATTTTGTTATTTCTACTGGACAGCTCCACTTATCCCTGTATCTAACATACCATTTCATAAAGAGTCAGCTGCAATCTAGAGACAATCTTTTGCTGTTTAAGCTTCACATTGTTGCTAGATTTCTTTTTCTTTTATTATTTAATCTGCCAGCTGAGAGAGCTACAGGGACACTTTCCAGAACTGAAGGAGGCTGATTGACAGGTGACTCCCAGAGTAGCACATTGTTGAAAATCACAGATTAAATCATGGCTTCATTAAACTCAGTAGCAAAATTATCAAGGTAACTGTGGGGGGAAACGTAACTGATATGGTATCAACAGAACAGCTTCAAGCAACAATACTGGGTACTATTTGGAAAAAAAAAAATCACAAAAGATGACACCATTTAGGGGAAAGAGATGGTTGTCTGGTCAATGTGGGAAGCAGCTTTTAAAAGGATACCTAGTGAAAATGGGAGGACAAATGATCTGGAACTTAAGAATTAGATTAAGACACACTGATCTTGTCTGGAATGACAGACAAGCTAACACAGAGCTCAATTCTTGTAGGACCTTCAGTGAAGGAGGTCCAAATGGTTTCACAGGCACAGCTGTCTCAGTATCTGTTGGGTTTGGGTACCTTTTCCCTCCAAGAAGTGCTTTTCTTTAAAACACCTAACACCCTGTTTTCAGGAATATTGTCTGGATCTTCCTTTGTCTTTTGAAGGGGCCCAGCTCATGTTTAATGAACACAATTCTGGCTTGCACATCACAAAGGGCTGTGACCCAGGACCACACTGTCCCTGAGCAGACCAATATGATGATATTGTACAAAAGGGCATTCCTCAAACTCTGCTGGGTTTCCAAACCATCCCAGACATTCCATACAATGTCCCCTGGAATTGACTGAAATGTCCCATCCCAACCAGGAAGTGCAGCAGCACTGTATCCCAGAAATGCCCCAAGCAAGATTTACTAGCTAGGAGTTGATAGTATGAAGTTAAAAAAAAAGTTCTGAGCTAAATTTGTGTAGCGTAGGCACAGTATAATTATCTACTTTCAACAATGTTCTCATTTTTGCTTTGTAGCTCAACTTTAAATAGGCTTCTACCAGGAAATTTCCTGATGTGTCATGATTACAATGGAAAGAATGACTATCAGAAAGCATTCTGGACAGAAAGACAGAAAAACAACCACCTCCCGCTACTTTCCTCCTTTCCAAAATGTAATTAAGCCAGATAGGATTTTGCGTCTAAGGACATGGGTAGGTGCCTTGACAGTCAGAAGTATATTCCACACCAATTCCATTACCTTTTCTTTTGTAGTGCACTCCCTGCAATCACAACTAAAGAAATAGGAGTCTCTTAACCGGTCATTTCTGTCTTCCGTGGGATACAGCAGGTCAATATAGCTGCTGAAAATCTACATGGTAAAAAAAACCCCAAAACAGCAGTTAGTGAGAAGCAGCATCACTAAACATATTTATTATACTAGTTCTGATATATGTAGCATGACAACTATATTCATGCAGCTTGTGGACCCCTGCAGCCACATCACCTGCCGGCTCCCTCAAATTCCGAGCCCTTTGGCAGCATCAGGAGTTGTCACTTGTGAATGTAACCTGACAGAGGTTCCTTTCCTATCTGTTATGGAATTTCCCCAAAATATTACCCTGGCTTGCACCCAGGACAGCAAGATTCAGGTGTGGATAAGGAAACTATCACAGCATAAATCTCAGGCTCCTGTCAGACTACAAAGAGATGCCTACTTTTCAGAAGTAAAATAATGATTTCAGGTATCCAGCTTAGGATAAATTACAGTGGCCTGGTTTTTTTAGAGGCTGGAATCTCAAATTTTTCTTTCTGAAAACCTACAAAAATTGGGGCAACAGCAGTCACTAGTAGCTTTAGAAACTTAGGACAAGACCTTTAGATCTCTGAAAAAAAGAGAGGCCCAGTGCTCCAGTTCAAGGAGAATGAATATCAGATTTACTTCAGCAGCAATATTTTAAAGCAAAGAAAACCTGCTTTTGAACATTTTAAAGGCCCTTCATATACACTATTCTTAAGTTTTCCTCTATTTCAATGGTCTTCAGAAAAGAACCCCTGCAACTAGCTTTAATACTCTGCTTTTAAAACGAGATCTCCCCCCAAGAAACAAGTCCTATGCACAGCGCAGTTGATCATTCTGCAGACCAAGGAACAGCTTTAGCTCCATTTCCTCATTTATAGTTATTTGAAATGCTTTGCTCAGTCTTTATACTTAAAGCCTCTCTTTTCTTTAGAAGTAAAATTACATGTAATTTCATACAGTGCACCTTCTTAAGTGTGAGCATGTTATCTCACACTTTCCCTCACACTCCTCTCCTCCCTTCGATATTTTCAAAGCATGCGGAACGCAGGAACCACATTTAGAGCAAAAGAAACTTTAAAATGTTGCCCTGCAATGGCTACACGGAGCCTGAAGATGGAGACACAGGCTGGGAGACTGCACAGCGACCACACACAGCCACAGCTCACGTTTAGAAAATTCTGAAGTATCAGAAAAGCGAATGTGCAAAACCTGTGAGGTCCTGGAGACCTGATGCAGCTTCGAAGACAGAATCAAACCTGAAGAAGATGCCTGAAGAAGGTAAATACTCCACATCTCTACCTCTAATGATACACCTTCCCCCAAAATGCTGAAAATGTCTGGGATTCCACAACAAAATTCTGCAGCCAGAATCAGTCCTTGTCTGTTACCACAATGCATTTGCAGTGACTGCCAACATCACAGACAAATCATTGCTGGCAAATGGCATCAAAAGAAGTTGCTCACCTGAGTCATTCACCCTTGGCTACAGCAACTAAACTCACTTTGCTCACAAGGGGGAACAGCTATAATCCACAAAAATAACCTCTCTACCTTTCTTCCAGGCTGCTATCACACACCTGAGAAAACAATAGATGTTATCAAAAATCAAATCTGAGCTTATCAGCTTTTCTTTGCCCATTAAATTAACATTTACAATAGAGCCATTGAAATTCTGTTCGAGCTCCATCCCCAGAGAGGATGTTCAGTATCTTCATTCCCTCCAGGTATTTGAACATCCTCCCCAACTCAGTTTAACATCTTTTTGTTGTTTTCTTTTTAAAGTAAAGTGCAGCTCTACTGTTTAAAACTCTCTGCCAAATTCATTATTTGATTGAGAAAGTTTCAAGGTAAACCCAGAACCTTATTCAATTTCACAGATTTTTATTCTTCTCTGTTCAGTTTCACCCCACCTAAAACCACACGTTTGTTCTTCTGTGATTTCCCAGCAAATGCTATTCAGGTGATATGACCAAGTCCCATGTTCTGTGGATGCTCTGTCCAAACAGAAGTCAGAGGACTTATCTGTACCCATTTACCTCATTTATTCTGGCTTCAATTTCAACACATTACTATTATACTGGGAACTATTATAGCAGTAATAATTTGCTTTGATCTTGAAATTTCAAAGCACCAGCCAAACATCAGTAAACTCAGCCTCATTTTACAGATGGGTAAACTGAGAGAGAGGCTGGCAAATACACAGTGACTGCTGCAGGTGCCTTTCCCAATTTCTAGCAAAAAATAGGGTACTGTCTCCAAAAATCCCATCAATCCTCCAGAGTCACCCCAATTTTTCCAAAGCACCATCTTGCATTTCTCTGAGAAACAAGAGATCCTTCCTTCCTGTTACTAAGTTGCCATCTAGTTGAAAGGATCCCTGAGAAGCAGAATGAATCCTGTTAGGTTGCACGAGAACAGAACACATTCAAACACTGCATTTACCTCATCTCCAGGCTCAATCTCTCTAACAGCTCTGACTTCAGCCAAGGTTCCCTTGTAAGTCACAATCACATTTGGGCAACAGCTATGGTTCATCAATGCAACACTGTAAAAGTAGAAAAGAAAATGTTTTCCCTAACAACCACCACAAGCAACAGGCAAAAAGTTAAGCACCACTTCACAAAATAAGTAAGTCTGAAAGATTAAATCAGTCTGTTTCTCTAACCTGTTTTTATTCTGAGGCTTAACATGAAGGTAACCTTGGGAAAATCTGTTGCACTGTTATTTATTCTAATGATATGGAGAATGGCTGTGCTAATGAATCATTACAATTTTTAAATCCTATTACTGCAGAACTAGGCAAGTTATTATTTTCCCCTTCTTACAGTGCTAAAGGACAGCTGACAGGTATGTTCATGTATCTTTACTATCAACATGATAGACAGGCTATTTTCCTCAGAGAAGAAAGAAAAACATGTTTAACCTAAAAGGAAACAAGTAAATACAGGAAAACTGAAGTCTTTGCTGCATTCCAAGTTAAGATGGCTGTTAAAATTTTAGCTGGCTTCTATTCAAATGTAAACAGCCTCCATGTTTGAAGTGGGAGGGAGAGCTCTGTCTTTTATACAAGCACATGACCTGGACAAAAACCTGGACGGATAGAGAAAAGTAAACCCCCTTATTTAGCAAGCACAGAGAATGTGCAGTTCACTGTTCATCTGAGATAAAATTTGTAATTTCAATTCTTTCTCTTCCAATCTAGCAAAATAACAACTGTCTCTTCAGTATTTTTAGCTCACATGCATAACTCTTAAATAGGAAAGATCTGACTTGTGTATCCTGAGCATTTATAAAGGATGGTGTTGGACATTTTTCCAGAACATCCTGGTTTAATACTCTCCTCTTCCCACAATGACTCTGATCCTGGGTATTTCAAGGCACTAATTTCCAGTCTCTGGATCAGGGATATGAACTACAGACAGACCTGCCTGAAGAAGAAGAATAATCTGTGAAGCAACGACTAGCTACTGCTGCTTGTCTGCAGCACTTGGCAAAATTATATCCAGCTTTAAGTGGGCATCTGTAAGTTTCAGGTTACTTTGACACACATAAACTATGAGTAATCCAAGCCTCACCAGGAAGTCAAACTAAGCCTCAGTGCTAATACCTTCATACAGACTGTGCAGAGATCAGGGGCAAAAAATACCCTCCTCTGCTACAATATTAAGTGGGAAGGACAGATTTAAAAATGCAAGAAATGATCCTTGGCCCTACAGAAAGCTGTAGTCCCCTGTTCACCAACTGCAGTTAATACTTAATATCTGTAGTTTATTTGTAAAGCTAAGAAGCGTGTACACTTTTTTTTTTTTCACTGTCATAGCAAGGAGGCTCAAAGAAGCCATGAGAGGGATTTACTATTTGCCAAGGAACAAAGGTAGAGAAGGGACAATGTTCAGAGAGCACCAGGGGAAGGATTATAACCAGCCAAAACAGAAAGTGGTGAATAAATCAAGTCACCTGCAATCCTTTTCATTGGGCTTTGATCATTACTTGATGTCCCTGTCCAGAACCTGCTACCCAAGTGTTTTTTTATCAACCTGAAAATAGTTCACAACCTAAGTTTCAAAACAAATTACATGTGCAATTTTACCAAAATTACTGGATTTTTAAGGAAAACTGCTGCAAATAATTTGCCACATTAGCCAATTAAAGATATTCAAAACAAGATAAATTAATTCCTTTGGTAGATATCTATTTCCTCTATTTGTTTTTAAATAAGTTAATTTTATCTTTTAAAATATTTTATATTTTAAAATCGACCTACTCGGGAAATATGGCTGATCCCAAATGGGAGAGTTCTTCATCTTCAATTGTGAAGCCATTACAGTTAACCTAAGAAAAAAGAGAAAGGTGCTGGATCAGCTTCTGGTCAGCTGAGTAGTCCACATGTACTTACATGTCACATTCTCATGCATCAAACACAACTGCAGAAATTTGCTTACAATTTTCCATCCTCCTCTCCCAGACTCACAGGGAGCTCCATGACATCTCAACAAGTGAAATGAGGACAAAGTCCCTCTCCAAAGGAATGCACAGGACACTAAAAAAATGACAGTCCAACACTTGCACCTGCCCATGACACATCTAGTGAATTGCTCCTTGGAGGGCCAACCAGGAGAAGTGGAGCTCAAAAAGAACACAAAATATCTCACCCCAACATGGGGCAAAAAGACTTCATTGGGCCATGACAAGGGGAGGGCCAAAGCAGAACTACACATGCAAGGAGCAATGTGGGAATGAAGGGCAGCAAACTCAGCCAGGCTGGGGCAGTGCAGAGCTTTGATGGAGCACATGTCAGAGACTTGCCACAATGGCACCTGTCATCAAAGACTGCACATATCAGCTACAGCTAAAGCACATGTGAAAACAACAAAAGCACTGAGAAAGACTTGAACCTCATAAAGACATAGACTAGGAGGGGACAGAAAAAGGACAGAGTATGAGAGGAAGTGTATTCCTAATTTAAACAGACATAGGATCAAAAGAACTTGTTCATAAAACTCTCTTATAGAATAGATTCAAGCAAGTTTTAAAACCTTCTCACTTTTGTTCTCATCCAAGTCAAAGGAATCTTATAAAAGTTTCAGCTTTTTTCATGTGGTTTGTATGACTTTAAGTGGCCAAAATGTGCCTCAGTCAAGTACTTTATTCCACTTCCACTTCAAATCACATACATACCAACACAAAGAGAACCTTCTCCACATTCACCATTATCTCCCTACAAACATGAAAAAAGCACCAGTAATGCACTAAAACAACCACTCACTAAAACAATGTGGCCAAGTCCAGTTAAAGCTAGAAAGGGCACAGGAACAGACAATCAAGTATAGTGCAGTTTTGAATTTTAAAATTTTGCAATATTATATTGTTTTGGAAAGGGTAAGAGCTGACAACAAATACTACCAACAATAATCACAGAACTATTGAACGGTTTGTGTTGGCAGGGACTGTAAAGATTGAGTTCCAATCTTTGGATTGTTTTTTCTCCAATCCCCAGAGGCAGAGACTTCTTCCAGTAGACCAGGTTGCTGACCAAGCAAAGTGATATACCCCACAAGCTGGAATGCAGCCTGGACTGGCTTTTAGAAATACACAAATACCCAAAGCCACTCCTCAGGCATGAACTGTTCAGCGTGAGTTGACAATTAGGGCAAGTATCCCGATTCACTCATCAGTATCTCTGCTATCTTTGCTTAATCTTTATCTTGTTATTTTTAGCAATATAGCACCCAAAGGTTCCCAGTCTCTCAAGATGGGCATGCTACTGCACTGGCCAGTGTAAGAGCATACCTGAACCAACACCAAAATGTAATTGCTGAATGCAAAAACAATAAAAGGGAAAGCAAATTTCAACAGCAAGTAAGACCATAAGACTACAAAGGCTGACAAAGAGCAGCTTGATGGTTCTGAATCACGGGGAACTACTTAAAAATATGTATTGAGTTATCATCAACTCCCCTCCACTAAGCCAGAGACAACACGCTTCATGAAAGTATCATATTAGAAATGACACAAGAGGAGGGATTAGATAGAATGAGATATCACTGGTTTCACCAGAATGCAGGACTAAAAACAGGCAAAGTGGAGGGAGTGAAGAGATGACAGCAATAAAACTGGAGTTCAAGGTTGTTCCCAATGGTGGAAAACAGAATGTGCAAAGGGAGGCACTAAATGCAAGGTCTTCAAGGAAAGGGTGAGATGCTGGAACTTGAGGCAAGAGAGAAACTGTTTGAAGAGTATGACAAGGTGAGACTGAGGAAGAAAAGCTCCAGCCTCAAGAGCTATATTCGATGGAGACAAAAGAGAGTAGAATGATGCCAACAGCTGGAGAAGAGAGCAGTGAAAAGCAAGGACTTTGGATGAAAGAACTCTATTCCACTCAAAAGGACGACTTAGACTTCAGCTGTGTAAGGAAGAGCATCAGGCAAAGTTCACTAAAAGCAGTGAGGAGTCAGAAGTATTCACGTCCCAAATGACTGCCCTGAACCACAGGGAGAACCAATGGGGGATGGAGGAGCAAAATAGACCACACAAGGCCAGAGTAAGTGTTGAGGGAAAACAAAGCAGCAGCAGCATATCCATACTACTGGTTTTAGGTAATTTTAACTAATTATTAGGAAACATGTTTGTACAGCTCAAGTACAAGCATATCTCCCTTTCTTCTGGAAAGATTTATCCTGGGACCAACACCTCAGAAGGTTGCATCCTGTAAAACACTTCTGAGAAGCGTCCACATGACTTCTGGAGATTTTAGTTCAAAAAATGTCCACAGTGGCAGAGAGTTACCTGCTGATCAGGATGAGCTTTAAGGTAACATCTGTGGGTGACATCCATAGAGAAGACTGGATGGAATACAGTATCAGGGAGTCAGCAGCTCACAGAAGCCAGTTAAAGTATCACAATCTGGTGGAGCTGCTCTTGGACAGGACATGGATCAAAAGTAATCATAGCCAAAATAATGAATTCCTTGGGGAATTCTGGTTACATTCTAACAAAAATATTCAGAAATACCACAAGAAACTGGTTGTACTAACATCTTGAAAGTATCCCTCTGACAAATATAAATGTTAAAGTCTTCAAAAGAGGAAAAACCCCTTGTCATTGAAAGGAAATGTATAATTAGAAACAACACAAGGGATGATAAGCATATGCTAAACATCCTAAAGAATCATTCCTTTAAAGATTAAGAGTACCTCGCTATTAAGGAAATAGTAACTGTGTTCCTTGTTGGTAGATGCCCAGCTTTACCAAACAGGATATTTCCATCTCAGATTTCATCACAGAAGTCAACATTTGCCCCCACCTTAAGATATTATTTTACTTAGAAACTTAAGTACAAAACTAGCTTATATTGAAGCAAAAGAGGAAAAAGAAGAAAATTAATCTTTCAGTATTTCACGGGTGTATTATTCCATCCACTACAATACATTCAATTCAGATGCATATGAAAAGTAGATGAGAAAAAAGTAGTGACATATCAGAAGTTATCTAACAAGACATCCTGTCTTTCCTTCATCTCTCCAGATGGCCAAACCACCTGACTACATTTAAAAGCCACACACCAGATAAAAGTTTTACGCTGCGCTTTCTGCTGCTCTTTTTACGTCTCTGAAGTTTACTCCCTGTGAAGGTCAAACACAATGATGACCTGACCAGCAAGAATTTCCACAAGTTTGAAGCCTGAATGAAGGATTTGTCTCTGCAGGGTCTCAGGCCAGCAGTCTTCCATGTTATTTCAACAACAGCCACACTGTTTGGCCGACAAGAAGCTTAACTTTGACAGAGTTTATTAAAAGTGATGTTTCCCCTTTTCTTCAGTGGGAAAGTTTGCAGACAAGAGTCTCGCCCCTCAGGATGGAAGTGGGGCACATCCAGCCACTATGGCTCAATGAAGCACATCTCCATCAAGTATAGTCATCTGTCCCTAAGATAAGCAAAGAGCTACCCTTTCCATTGCCATTAACATGCTCCCCCTTTCAGAAAGGCCAAACTCCTACAGCACCATCCACCTAAGCAGGCTGTGTTCTATCCAACTTACTTGTGCAAAGAGAACTACAAGAGCAGCATTGTCAGGGTAGTCCAAGTGCTTTGAGTAAAAGTGATGAAGAGCAGCAATGTCGTTCTGAATCAGCTCTCTCTTTTCATTGTCTAGTTTGTCAAGGTCTGTGGACAAAAAAAAAATTCCATTTCAGTAACAGGAAAACCCCTCCAGGTAGACTTATGTTAGAAGAGGCCCAGAGTTTAACAGAAACCCCTGAGGGACAAGCCACTTGGAAGTACTGCAAGAAGTGCCGGCTCTTCCACAAACATAACATTGCCTCTGCTAAAGCCACACATGCGCTACAAGGACACAGAACCACAGAATCACTAGGTTGGAAGAGACCTTCAAGACCATTGAGTCCAACCCATGCCCAACATAAGAGATTAAAAAGCATTTTCTAACATCTTTAGGTTAGCAGGTAACTGGACACAGACTTTACTTTCTTGGGAGAAGGGCTGTAGTCTTTAAAGTGCATTTGTTAACTCTAGCAAACAGCCCAGCCAGCCCTGGCTCTCTGGAAGTCTATCAACAGGGGATAGCTGTCCTCAGCTGTCTGACACACCCTTACGAGCTATATGATCCCATCTAGTGGGGCATGAACTCACACTAAACATCACTCACCTGAAAGCATGCTCTATATAATGAAACTTTCTCATACAGACCTATTCCTTATTCTCACAAACCAGCCCAAACTGCTGCTAAGGCTGCTTATCCCTGCTGCTTTTAAAAGATGTGGTCTTTCCTAACACAGAAGCCCTAACTATTTGTGGCCACACATCTAGCAACAATACTGGGGCTCGTTACGGGGGTTCCTTTTGCAGCAAGAGGAGAATTACATAAGGGTGCCCAGGAATGCAATCCACCTGACTTATTGCAGGTACCTGCTTCAGGAGGTAGCAAACAGTGCCTGAAAGTGCCCATATCTCTATGGGCTAGAGATGCGTTTAGTTTACAGATATCTACTAATAGGAGACAGCAGGAATATCAGTGGAAATGTCCTGGCACACCTGCTAACTGTATTCCATTATGTGTTTCTTTGGAGATTTACTCTCAGGCCCATGACAAGTTCTAGTCAATGCCACGGCCACTAAACCTTTCCCTACCTGGCCCATGCAGAGTAAGCTAGATGATCAACCATATACTTCTGCTCCCCTCTCTCTTCCCTCAAGAGCAGAGTGGCTGGGAGTTTTTTCCTAACCCACTCTCACACAATGGCAGTGTTACTAGCTCTCCCCTGCTCTCCCCAACTCAAAATAATAATGGAGAGAAAAGGCTGCACAACAGTGGAAGAAGGAGGAAATTACATGTCAGAGCAGATGTTAATGATGGGGGAGTCATAAGACACACTGAGGAAAATGAAATAGGACCATTTGATGAGAATTAAGACAAATAAGAAATTCCGAGCTTCCAACTGACAGCCAGGTACCTTTTCCTGTCCTGTGTGTGGTGTTGCAAAGCTTAAGACAATGATAAAGGTGCTAAGCAGTGAGGTGAGTCAAAAAGGCAGTAGGAACTGGGGTGCTTGCTAACAAAACAAACGCTTCTAGAGCACAAGTGGGACACTGCAACAGAAAAAAAAAAATCAGTCTTTTATCTCCCAAATTAATAAATTATTGAAGATAAGCTGCAATGCAGAAGAATACACAGAAATTACTTCAGCACTTATCCATTCTCCTCAGCCTCAATCCTGCCAACTTACCTGTAGAACTATCCTTGCCCTAGGCAAAGTTAAATGGTGGCATTTTCCCCCCTTGCTCCCCCAGTTGTCCCAAAAGTAATGACAGGAGCTTTTGTTCAGGAAGCAAATAAGACCACTGTGCTTGGTTACTCTGGTACCTCAAGTCCCAGCATTTATTCAGCATTTTGTAAAAGGTTTTGGAAGCCATCAGAGTGAGTAATGTGACTATACAACCCATTGCCTCTGTGTATATTATGCTCAGCACCAAGAAAGAAAACAACAGACTGGTGACAACTGTGTCAGGATGGCTGCTAATGGTCAGTTTCTAACTCGGCCCTATTGGATGTAAACAGCTGCTTTACAGTTAAAAGCAAGCCATTGCTTTAGCTCCTTCTTTGGATTATTTTAAAGCATTTAGGACATGGAATCATATATAACATGTCAGATTTGACTGGCAGTGACAGATACTGAAGCACAGTCCAGAGGGTTCTGCAATTAGCCCCTTAGTCACTGTCACCATCAAGCAACTGTGCTGTCTCTGATTTTATGCCTCCTGGTAACAAATACCAGCTATTTTAATTTTACAATATTACAATTCTCAAAAGAAACTAGAATACCATAGAAGCAAGAGATGGATGTATGCTACATAATTAACTCTGTCTAGGTTTTCATCCTTGTTTCACAGCTCCCACAAACAGCCAAGAAAAGAAAAAAAGAGAAAGAACACTGCACTTTCAAAAAAATGAGGAACCACAATTCTCTTTGTTTACTTCTTTCTTCCAGCATGAGCAGGATGTTCTGAAAGGTGTTGATGGAGGGGAGCTATGGCAAAACAAATCATTAATAGTCAAAACCTCTGTTTACCTGCAAGCATTTTTTACTTACGTGATTCAAACTCCTTTACAGCAAACAGCCTCTCTGACTGCGTTCTTTCTGGGTGAGTTTTCTAACAACAAGGGAAAAAAAAATAAGAAAACATTTTAATGTTTCACTTCGGCAATTTTGTGTACTCATTCAGAATTTGGGAACTCCTACCTGTAAGATAAACCCAAATCCACAGTCTATGGAATTTACAAGAGTTGATGAACAGCAATGAGTTAAATTGACTGCCCTAAGTAAAGGCATAGAAATAGTCTCTCCACACCAAATTAGGCAGCCAAAGATGAACTCCTATCAAATTTATATACATAAACTGAACAGTACTTTAAATATGTCATTTGCTTTGTTCTAGACACCCAGAAAGCTGCTAACAATAGCAAGCAGGCAGAAGACAGGCTTTGCTTTGAGGAAAGTGAATAAACTGACTGTTGACAGAGTTCAAAAGCAATGCTCCACTGTTGGCCTAAGGCCACTTCTTTGTAATCTTGGCCATTAAATATGGCTTTGCAGGTGGCCCAGCAGCTGAGGTTCAGGGACTATGGTTTGCATATTTAGCTTTTATATGACACATAGGGTTCTCCCCCCTCCCCGTAAGCGATGAAAGCAGAAATTTACTCCAACGACTTTTTGTCATTAAACAATTCCATTTTCTTTGTGGATCACCACCAAACCACACTTTAATTAAGTCACACACATGTACATTCACGTACACACATCTACACACACAGTGAGGATGTAGCTACCTTCCCAGCAGGCCACCAAAATCCTCCCTACATACAGTATCCAGGTTGCCCTTGTCACATAAGCAGACCTCAATCACAAAAATATGCTTCAAAGAGGATTTGTTTTTGCAGAGAGAGTTTAGAGCTCTACAAAAATACACAGCACAATAACCTTGAAACTCATGAATCCCATCCTCTCCCTGTAAGCACTTGTGTTATCCTTAGAATCCATATAGCTAAGGAACACTGAAATGGAGGTTGACATTGCAATCTTCTTTCCTTACTCACAATATTCTTTTTCTCCAAAGACAAAGGGTCTGAGATTTCTCTCTCAAACTCCGGTTTTCACCAGCTAACTCATAATCATAATGGACACCTCTGGGGTGTTTTTGACTCACAAATGTACTGGAAGTTATATGCTACACAGTACTATGCAACTGTAGCTGAAAAATACAACAACAGGCAACTCCTTCATAAAGGTATCAATGCCTGCAGCCAGATAACTCTAGAAGCATTCCTTAGAATTTAAGCCCAATTACAATCTTCTTCTTCTTCCTCTTCATCACTGTGGCCTTGGTGCTTGCCCACACATGTAACCAAGAGCTCAAATCTACCACAACAGAGGCTGAAACACCAATGTGAAACTATCAGTAAACATTTCCAGGCTCTGTTCAGCAGTACCTTGGCCATAGGTTACAGCTGAAGACCTCACTAGCCTTTTGCTAGCTTACTGCAGAAGTCTCCAGCTGGACTATGTTGGGCCTGACCCTGCTGCTGTGGTCTGATGGACACTTCATTCTGCTGCTTGAGCTCTGTGTTACACCTGTCTGTACACAGGAAACTTATGTGTGTGTGTGTGTGCCCTTTGCAGGGACAGTTACTGCCAGTCAATTTTGATTTTCCTGCCTTCCCTGGCACCCAGAGCAGGCAAAAACCTCCCAGGCCTTCAGCTCACCTGTTTGGCAAGAATCCTTGCTGTTAGCCTCACAGTCTCTGAGGGATTCCAGTTCTGCCCAAAAGCGCACATGGAGGCACATTCCAGCTTGTGCATTGGCCAGTCTTCTTTCTGAAAACATAGAAAAAAGTAATTTTAAAAAAATAAAAATAAGTGACATGGAGATAAACTTATGAAAAAGGGGATGAAGCAAGTCCTGCCAGATCCTAGAGGTCAAGTGAAATGTGTTTCCCTTACAAAATAAGGTGCTGATTACTAAGTCTGAACAAAAGCTTGAGTCTTATTTAAGGGGTAAAGCTGTCCTAATTTATTTCAAACAAATTCACAAGGGATGAGCTGAGGTCAGAACATCTTCATTTACTCAATGGAAAAAAATAATTAAATGACGAAGAAACAAACAGACAACATGATTTATAAATCACCAGTTCTTATTGTTCAGATCAAGCATATGAGGATGCTGTAGGTCTGAGCTTGATGACTTTATTGGGTTCATTTCCATTTAATATCTTGGCCCTTCATTATGAGGTGACCCTGGTGTAATTAGGAGTAATGTGTCTGAAGTCAATGGATTCACAATCACTAAGAATCCTTTGACTATAAGGTCAAACATTCTGATGGAATGATAATTTTTTTTTTCCTTAAATGTTGAAGAATAAAAGTACAGCTAGACAATGAAAACACACTAATAAAGACAAACATTTTACTTCAATCTACAGAATATTTTAGTTAAATACAGAATAGTTTGGGTAATATATAGCATATTCCTAGCTCAACAGACATACAGGAGTGATGGCACCCAAGGCCACAGAATCTTCCAAAGAATAGCATAGAATCACAGACTAACAATCTGCACTAGCACAGGCTGTCCTCAGACTGCATCAAATTTCATATTATTAGTTCATTTACACATGGAAATATTAAAGCAATGCACAGTTATTTATTGCTATATCTCATCCCAATCACACATTTATAGCACTATGTTAGAACAGATCTGTAGTATTCAGTCTGCACAGGAAGCATCAAATTTTCTTTTCATACCAGTCTCAAACTGGTAGAAAACACTAGCAGAGAAAAACACTCAAAACAAATCCCACAAATTTTGAAGTGAAGACTTGATAACCTTTTAGCACCTTCCAGAATGTTCTTAAATCCTCTTACTGTGATTCACTCAGTACGGCAGACCCTGTCTTGGCCCACTGACCCCCAATTTTCAAAAATAATTTAAAAAACCCAACAATATGGCCCATCATAGTGACTGAGTGGCACAGAAGGAACAATTTCCCTCAGCTGCCTAACCACTGAAGGCAAGAGCCATTTGAAACACTTGGGAGACACACTGGAGGCCGTCTGAAGCAGGATGGGTAGATATGCTACAGTTCTACTGGGAGATGGATTCCTTGTGGGAACTACAGCTGTAGGCTACATGCAACAACCCAAAGCAGTGAACAGTCAGGGGAATCAGGACCCTCAGTGCCTCCTGCCTTGGCTGGTCAGCTTAGTTACAGGGTTTGCAGATCAAAACAAAAGCCGAGATTACTGATTTCAGAGTTACTACACTAAAAATTCTTCCATTGAAAACAGTCATTTTAACTGTCCTGGGCACAGACAGCTTTAGGAGGTTATTTTATTAGGAAAAGAAAGGTCAACACCTGCCCCAGCCTTGGGTAGGATTTGAAGCAGTGCAACACTGCAAGGGTATTCAACCCCTCACAATGTCAACTTTGCTGTCCTTGATATCTCAGTACGGTACTTCCAAAAAAACCTACATACAGGCTGCTTGAAATAAGCTCCAGTGTAAATATTCTAAGAGGATGTGGCAATACAGACCAGAACCAAAATAGTATATTACACTGTAATCATGTCATGTGGAATTACACTCTCGACTCTCCTACAGCTGTCACACTACAAAATGCATCCCCAGAGAGACCCATTTCCTATGTGTGCCCCAAAACCTTTTCTGGAAAATTCCTGACAGCCTTTGCTTAGGAACCTACAGGCTAAAGGCTAAAAAGAGACAGAGGGAAATCTCATCTCTCACCTTTTCTTGTTTACCCAGGACACCCACTAACTTTAGCATGATTGTTCAAAAAGTGAAGGCACTGAACCTGAAGCTTTGCAAGACTCTCATCCATACACACCCATTAAATAAACAGGAGGAATTACACGATAAAACAGAAAATCAAAATGCAAAATCATGTGCCTGTCTCAAAGCAGTGTTTTTAAAAAAATCCATTTGTCCCTTTATTCTTTACAGATCGTTAATTAAAATCTTTCCCCAGGCAGAATCATACTGAGTTATATGAACTGTAGGGAGGTTAAAGGGACAAGATACGGCTGAATTGTGCAAAATGAGATAAAAGCCTGAAACACCACAAAAAAAAGAGTTCTGATGACTGAGTAATACCTGGGATAGAAACACCATGACAGCAGCTTTCCCTGCGATCACAGCAGGACTGTATTTTGCATTCTTTTCCACGTTTTCCTCCAAGTAGTTTGAATTATAACAAGTTGCATTGTTCTAGCTGAATCCCTAATGCTACATTAATGATATTTTCTTCCTATTTTCATTACATCCACAATATTTTTCCCTTCATTTAGGAGTGACAACATATTTGGAAGGGAAGTTCTTTAAAGCTTATGCCTCTTACATCAAAGCATGGGAACACTCCTCTTCACCAAGTTCTTCAAAAAGATTCTGCCATCCAGGACTACTGGACTGATCCCCAGAACACTCTCTTATACCTCACCGTAGGAGAAAAACAAGTAACAAAATATAATATTAAAAATAATAAGACTCAAGTCCAAACAAATGTCCTCATACCTCCTTTTTCACATGGACTTTTTCAATACCACATAAAAACCCTGTTCTATTTCACTCAATTAAAAAGAAACACATATAAATAGCACAGAGAAATGATGAGCAAGCCAGTGCAGGGGTTAAGCTCACTTCTTCAAAATCTTAAGGCCCAATTGTGACCAAATGGCATTCAACTCCTTAACTAGATTTCAGTGAGGTAACTTCTGATGTCTGATATTAATTGGCAAAGTTCTCTGATACAGCCTTTCAATAAGCAGTGAAGGTGGAAGTTTTATATATTTTCGCAGCCATTCTTCCCTATGATTGTTTACCAAAAGCAGGGCTATAGAGGGTATTTGATTTTCATGGGTTAATGTTTAACATGTTCACAGGAGACATTTACCAAAGAAAAATACATTGGGGAAGTTTTTGTATAGGGGCCAGACATCCAACACAATCTTGCAGTGTCAAAATCCTTTTGTGCAGAATCATTGCAGAAAAAAAATTTGTATTTTTTTCTACAGCTCAACAAAGAGAAGCAGGCAATTTCTACAAGGTCCCATTTAAAACACACCTGCTTAACGCTAATTACAGGTGTGCAACTACATTTTGAGGCTTACTAGCTGGTTAAAAATACCTGTTTCACTTACTCCATCAATACCACCTAGAGCAGCCTTTAACATGGCTAAGAAAAACCCATAAATGGTTTGTTCAAGATATATTTCAAATGCTGAAAATCACCACAGAAACATCTCCTTCTGCACACTGGTTAGCTGATCTCCACTCTTGTCTGGGATAAATGACAGCCATGTGTACTAACAGCAAAAGGAGTTCCAGTAGCCGGTTCAAGTTCACCAGTTCCAAAATTGAAACCACATAACCCTCTTAAAACATTTCTCTTCAGGGTTCTAAGGCAGCTAATTTCTAAGGAGAAAAAACAAGTGCAGGTCTCCTCCTGCTTGACTAAAATTATTATCATTTAAGAAGTCAAGACCTGAACAGCTGCAGTCGGGGGCTGAAAGGCACTATTACAATAACAGGCCTGTGCTCCAAGGAGGTGAAACTGGAGAGTGGGATGGTGTGAATCTGCTGGAAATCACAACCCCTTTTAAAAGGAGACCTGGATTAGCACTTGGGAAAAGGAAGACCAGGAAACCCAAACTAGATTCAACCCACAAAACATTAAAAGCAGTAAGGACAGGCAGTGAAGGCAACTTCCACTCTCACGTGCCCTGAATCCACACCTACGCAAATATCCAGCTTAATATAGGCCAAACATGTGGTTATCTATGCTAAAAGCACAGTAAGAGACCAAAACAGCAACACTAAGGAGCTGCGCCAAAGCCTGCGTGTGTGCATGTGTGTGTGTGTGTGTGTGTGTGTGTATAGATCCACCTCTCATACATCCATCTCTCCCCACAATGAACAAGAATTCACATGAAATGTGATATAGGACATCTTTAAGTAAGAAAAGAGCAAGCTCAAAAGCTTTGGGTTTTTATCCCAGTATGCCCCAGTATGTTACATGGAAAACATTTGTCTAACTGAATTGTATTGACTAACAAGGTACTAACAAACATATCAAATGAGACCACACCCTTGTTGGGTACATACAATTTTTAGCTGAACTGCACAAAAAAATATGAATTTACTGGGAAAAAATTAACTTATAAAATAAAAACGAACAATACCATGACAGCTCTCAAGTACAGCCCTGGCCTTTTACCACTGTTGCATGATGTCTCACATGCATGGAGGCAAAAGGGATACACTTCTACATTCCAGTGTTACGAATTCAGTATCAAGGCACAAATATCCTTTTTGGCTTTGACAAAGAATTGCTGAACTGCTGAAAAGTGCCTTTGAACAAGGCAGGGATGAAGATGCATTGCAGACTGTCTGTGTAGCACATACAGTTACTGGAGACTGGTTTCTAGAGAATATTGCGCTTGAAGGTAATTTTGAAAGAATGTCAAAGAATTCAATCTCAGCAACATTCAAAAATTTCATCAGACTGACTCAGAAGGGCCCAAAAGATGGAAAAGAGCATTATAACAACTAGGGAATTAAAAGCCATTATGTATATCAACAGCAAGAGCGAGGTGCTAGTACCTGTGTATGTCCAACTATAGTTTAGACATCAACAAAATCTAAAAAAGGTCTTTACATCTAGAGCATCATACCATACACCAACAGGTAGGAAAGATTCTAGTTCACTAACTTATCAGACCAACAAGTTTTTGCTGAGCATCAGCTTTAGCAGACTTAAGAATACACAGTTTGACCTGTTCAAGTTTTGACTCTAGGAACATGTCCCTCTAGAGAGAGAGAATTCTGACCATCAAAAAATATTTTAAAAAAAAAAAAAATCAATCTAAAAAATGTAATACATGCACAAAACTTTACCAAGGAAAAAAAAAAAGTTAAATAAACAATTCCCTCCTTGTTTGTAAACATGAAAGTATAAACTTTGTCAGGGCTGGAAGCCAGGACACTGAGGCAGGGCCACTTGGTGATGAAAGCAAAGGACCATGAATAAGAAGAAATAAGTTCTTCTACTTCCAACATGACATCTACTTGCTATTTTTCCCAGCACAAATTACTGAGCTTTCCTACTTCAAAAAATCTTGCAGAGCTGTTTCATAAACTGTTGTACATTTTATATAGTAACAGAAGAAACTCACAGTCTCAGATAAAAGCTGCTAAACAGCTGTTTTGTTCAAGGATTTCCTTCCCTCATCTAGTTAAAAGCTTGTAAGAAATAATGACATGAGGAAACATTTCGTAGAAACAAACATTTTTATGAATGAATCATAGGCTTTCTCTACACTGTCTTTAGAGCTCATCCAGATTCCTCTCAAGACCCTTAAGGATGCTCATACAGTAAGCGTTCACTTTGGAAATTTTATGAACTACTGCAAATTTTGTAAAAAACTCATTTCTGTTAAGCCTTTTGAGTTCTCCTGGTGCCTCAAAACCAAAAGGCTATTTGATTCACCTACAACTCTCCTGAATTCTATGGGAAAGCAGGAAGCTGGGGAGGTAATACAAGGAAAACTGAGGTCTTTTGAAACTTGTGCAACAGAAGAATGAGATACATCCTTGAAGTCAAAGCAGCAGCCAGGTCCAAGTGCCTGGGAACTGAACAGCACAAACCACAACACCTCTGTCCAGGTAATGACAACCGAGACTACTTGGCATGCACCCACACAGCCAACAGCACGTTAACATGTGGGAGAAGGTTTGGATTATTTATAGCTAACACACAGTTGCATGCCAGACCCTGGGTGACTCAAATCCTTCATAAGCATTGTTCCACACTCTGTGCCCAGCACCACAGACCTTGCATAGCTCACGTTATTCAACTAGCAACCCACTTGAGTTTTTCCACACAGAAACTGGATAATTCTGCATCAAGCTGAGGGCCCAAAAAGGCTAGATTCTAATTCTGTCTTTTTTTTTTTTTTAATTTATTTTTTTTATTTTTAAGGTGCTTACTCTAATTTGAATTTATAAAAATAGAGTTAAAACTGCATGAAAATATTTTGGACATCTTTGTACTGCTCTACTTTAGTATGTGCTTATATTCTACATCCAGAGGCCTTTAAAAAAACAAAATACACAAAAAGAATAAAAGTTGCCACAGTAAGTTAGGGAGAAAGCCTGGTAAGATTCAAATGGTTATGCCTACCATCAGCTGTGGTAGTCTCAATACTCCAAATCCCCAAATATTTGCAAATATTATAAAATGAAAAAAAAATCCTAAAAAAACCTCTCTTTCTCTTCCCTAAGATGGCTGTTTGGTGATTTCCCTTTTTTTCCAGTAGACACAGGATCTCTTACCAGTTTAGTGAGGCTAATGCTAAATTATCTGGTTTGTCCTTAAAGGAAGAAGTAATACAGACATAATTAGTGGGTTGACAGGCAGCTCTAATCAAAGCCTCAGCATTACCAAGCCCTGAAGCTACTGATCTTTAAAGACTCATGCAGACCATGTCAAAAACCTGTAATTGTCCAATGTACATCTCCATGGTCAGCAACTGTGGGATGCTGGAACTGACTGGACTGCTATTAATCATAGTTACAATTAGAACATATCAATGCCACATAAACAAAAATTGGAGGTCTGCAACCCCCACCCTCCTTCTCCCCACCCTGACAAATTGCATGACCGTACCTGACATTCCACATTGCAGTAAAAGGCCTGTTTGCATCTTCCACACTTGGACAATCCTTCTTTCCTTAAAAAGAAAACAGAAGTTATTCTGTTCTAGAAACCTGAATGAAATAAAACTGTATGCTGGATCACTTTTTGCACTGTATTTTGTACTTCACAATGAAAACTGTATTACATTTTCAAAAGCATGCTTTTTCAAGCAACTCTCATTATGCAAAAGCACTCTGCTTTCTTGATAAATTACTGGGTTTGGAAACATATTAGTCTATGCTATTTAACAGATAGCATCATTTTTTGCCACTATACGATGCATAACGTGCTAAACTTATTGTGTTGTGCAAACTTTAAAACTGCTCTGTGTACTTGTTCACCAATATTAACCCTTTGGTTCTTCTGTGACCATTCTACTGCTTCTTTGGTTACAGAATGCATCACCTTGGTTGAGTAAGTGCCTCCAAAAGCCAAGAAAAAATACTGTGTTATATACTGTTTGATCTCCTGTCACCTGAGAGCACCTTACTGACCCACCCTGTCTGCTCTGATATCTCTGCATTCTGAGCAGACCTAAGGCTCACACTCTCCTTTTTTATATTTGGATATTACCCCAACAGAGGGAACTGCCACAAGGAAGGTCCTTTTCTGCTTTAAAGTGCATGTGTTGCAACAGAGCCCACCAAAAATAGAACATGTATTACCCAACAAGTGACATTTTGATTATGACAGCAATAGGGATCTCTCAGCAGTACTGAATGCTTTTAAAATGTCTGTACACCCTCCCTGGTGTAAGTAGCAAAAAAAAAAAAAAAAAAAAAATTGTCTTAAACTGATGTAAGCTCACTGGAGTAAATCAAGGGATCAAGGGTGAGTGTCCTCATATGATGTGACAGTGTAGAACATTTTGGTGGTCACTGCCATTTGAAGCCAATAAAACCCAACAAGTCTGGCATCCTCTGATTGTATTTGCAAAGCACACAAGGTGCAACATGAGCAAGCCAAGCTAACATCATGACTCCTCTTGCTGACATTACAACATCGTATTTAAAGTAACAACCACTATCTCATGCAAATACAATATTACAGCCTCATTCTGCCCATGTTACCATGAAAGTTTTCATGACAACTTCACCAAGTTTTCCTTCCACGCCTGGTGTTGAGCCCACAGCCCTTCTCCGAGGGCTCTCTGCAAGCTCAACCAGCACAGTTCGGAATCTAGTACGTGCTAGTTCAGTGCTAATGCAACAGTCACAGACACAGAACACATGTCTGAGCACTGGCGGATCACCTTACATCACCGAGACATCGTTCCTCTTAGTGGCACTTCATCACCCTGGTGTGAAATAAGTTTCAGATTACCCCACTAACTGCTTTCCTGCTGCAGTCAGTTTGTTCCTTGATCGCTGTGCTCCTCCAGAGCTCCAAAGGAGAGGCTTGCATGGATAACAAGCAGCTGCTCCTGAAGATAACTAAAAGCTATTCTGTGAGATAACTATTATCCTTACAGTATTACTTCCAATCAGTGAAGTATGGAATTATTCCCTGGTCTTTTGTCAGACAAATCTGAATATGATAAACAAAACCAGACAGCTTCTTTGGCAAGGGGAAATTTGCAGTTAGGTACAAAAAAACCCCTAAAACCAAACATAATACTTCAACGCCAACCCTAGAGGCTGGGAAAAGGTGTAAAGGAGGTGAGGAAAATCACCTCAACTGTACCCTTCAAATTGATAGGACTCGCTTCACCGGCTTCACTAGGAAGCATATAAGATACGTATGTTACATAAATGCAAATCAAGTGAACAAGTCATAAGTAGGTAAGGTAATGAGAAAAGAAAAAGGATGAATGGATAAATATAGCACAGTTACAACAGTTGTTTTTCTCTACTGAGGCAGTTCTTAATATTTGCTCTGAGTTATAACCAGGTAAGCACTTAATTCTTCAGTAAGCTGTCAGAAGTCATGAAAGTACTACACCTTCTAAAAATATGGTGTGGTGTGACATGCCGGAGTGTCATATCCATGCTGAATTTGCTAACCCTAATACGTTTGGGGTTTTTTTTTCCCCGAAGCAACTCATATTGAGAAGCTTGAATCAAACACTTGAGTATCTCCCCTTCACACAGGTGGGGAGGCAGCTGCAGAGGCCCTGGCAAACTCGAGCCCCCCGCATCCCTCCAGCACCAGGAATCCCGAAGCAAGCAGGAGTAGGCAGCACTCCAGTCCCAATGCTCCCAGACATGCAACAAACAAGTTCTTGCATTGCCTGCGCTCCGCCCCAGTAAAAGTAATTTGCAGACTAAGGTTTCAGACAGAGGTAATATACAGATATTTTTCTGTGTATTTCATAACCGTGATATATACATTTCATTCATAGATTTTCTATCCGCTCTATGGAATGTGAAGTGTGAATTAGGCGATTGCAGACCCTTTCTCCCTTATCTAACTTTCATTAAAACCAGCGAGCACGAAGTTATCACAAAACTAGACGGATCAATGAAACTTGCTGCGAGAGGATGGTTACGCACGTGTCTACGTGACCGCCAGGACACGGGGAGAGCAGAACGTTTTTTGTTGTTGGCTTTTGGTTTGGTTTTTTTTTCCTTTTCCTTTCTCTTTCCTGAGCTGCTGAGCACGGAGCACCAGCTCTGAGTTTACACTTCCACGCTGCCGCAGCACCACGAGCCGAGGAGGGGGAAAGTTCTGCCGCCGCCCCGCAGAAGCCGCGGCCCCCGGGCGCCGCCCGGGCCCTACCTGGCGAAGCAGCCGTCGCAGTGGCCGCCGCGCTCGCTGACGGTCAGCACGGCGACATAGGCCGGGCAGCTGAACAGCAGCTCCCCCACGGCGAAGCGCCGCCGCGCCCGCAGCCCCCGGCCCTTGCCGGCGCTGGCGAACCTCTCCAGGCCGCCCAGCTGCTGCGCCGCCTCCGAGCGCATCCCGGCCGCGGGCAGGGCAGGGCAGGGGTGCCGGGCGGGCTGGCAGCGCTGCGCTCCCGGCCGCGCACGCCCGCACCCGGGCGCCCGGGGCCGCTGCCGCCCGCCCGCCGCGGGAAGCGCCTCCTCCGGGCGGTGCGGGCCCCGCCGGCGGCTGCGCACCGGGGGCCGCCGCCGCCCCCCGAGGCCTCCCCGCCGCCCCGGCCCCGAGCCCTGCCCGGGCCGCCGGCACGCTGTCCCCGCCGAGCTGTGTGCGGTGGAAGCATCCCCCGGGCCCAGCCGGATCTCCCGGGCAGCGAGGGCATCCGGGAAGGGGCTCTCCCGCTGGCCTCACAGCCCCCTCCTTAATATTGACACCTAATACGGTTCCCAGGGAAGTCAGGGAAGCGACGCGTATTCACTTGAAGAAAGGTACAACTGAGGTGATTTTGCTCTCCTCCTTCACACCAGTGGCCTTCTCCAGCCTCTAAGATTTGTGTTGAGCTGTTGTTTTTGGTTTTCAGGGTTGGTTGTTTGTTTTTTTAACTTACGTGCCTAACCACAAATTTTCTTGTGCCAGAGAAAGTGGCTGGTTTTGTTTTATCACATTCGGAAGATTTCTGTCTGCCAAAGGACCAAGAAATACTTCCATGCTCCATTGCTGTGCAGTAATATTGTGAAGATCATAGTTATCTCAGGGAATAGCTTTTAAATATCTTCACAGCAGCTGCTTGTTATCCATGCAAGCTTCTCCTTTGGAACTCTAGAGGAACAGAGTGAGCAAGGAATATACTGACTGCGGTAGTAGAACAGTTAATGGGGGTAATATGAAAAGTTGTGGGGTAATCTGAAATTTATTTCACACCGGGGTGTTAAAGTGCCACTGAGAGGAGCAGCAAGGCCTCCCAGATCAAGGCACCTCAGTCCTGAGCAGGTTTGCAATTCAGGTCACAGCGAGCTCAGGTGTTGTGGCCTCCTGGATAGAGAGATAACCGGAATGTGGCATAGATAGATAACCGGAATGGGACCTGCCAGGTCCCAGGAGCAACAGGAGACAAGGTGGGTGGGAGTCCACAGGGAAGCTAGTCAGGAAGATTAAGGCGTGGTTGTACCCTCAGGGCCCTAACAATATGCTATTCCACATAACTAATTTATATCCAGTTGCATATCTTTTACTTCTCTGATATTCTCATCCATCGTAAAATGTTGAAATTAGTGGATCCACTGCAAAAGTAATGTATCTTTCTGGACCAGCGTTACTTGAGTTAGTTAAAACATCACTGTTTTCACAAGGAAAGACTGAGCAATGAAAAATAGGTCCAGTCCTTGAAAAGTATGCTATCACCCTCAACAACTGAGCTGGATGTTGATCATGACCAACTGTAGAGCTGCAGGGATGGAATTAAGGTATCCAATTAAAGTAATAAGAGCAGGATCTAACCAAGTGCCTCATCTAGTGTGTGAGAACTGCCGTTTACATCCCAGTTCACTGTAGATTGAGAATGTCAAGCTCAAAGGTCTGGACTCTTAATTACAAACTATTCTATATCTAAATATATTTAAAAATAGCGATTGATAATGTATTTTATTTAAGAATTAATTAACATTAACTGGGAAACTGCCCTTATGGTCAATCCAGTTTGATTAATTTATAGATCCATTATAGTTAGACAAATAGAGTCACAGCTCCTAAGCCCATCTACTCTGACTTCTTACACTGCACAAGCTAGCAAATTCCTTGAACTAAGTCCTGCTCAAAGTAGAGTAAAACTTCTAAGAAATAACTAGTCTCAATTTTAAAATGTTCCTAATAAGTGGTTTTGCAAAGAAACCCCTGGTAAACATATGTACTTTATTTTCACCTTTAAAATGCCCAGCTGTCTCTTTGGCTGCTGTATCTTGTTATAGCATTATAAACTTTCGAAATATTCTCAGCTTTTTTTCTCTCTACATGAGTAAAATGAAATGGTTGAGTATTTACCTCTGAAATCTGAAAACAGCATGATCTACTCCTGTAGCAAAATCCTGGTCGCACTGACAGTGTGAAATTAGTGACAAATTCATACGTTTTTGGTTTTTTTCCAGAAATCAGCATTTAATTTGTGTTTCAAATGATGCTGTTTCCAAATAGAACACATCTAACAACTCATATTGATGATTTTGGAGGTCTTTCCCAACCTTAATGATTCTGTGATGTTCACTATCAGATCACTTCTAAGCAGTAACTTATGCTTCTCTAAGATGGTGTGGGTTCACTGATGAGAAGGTTATGAGAAGGTGTCTTTTGGGGGGAACCAGCTGGAATGATGGCAAATGTTATCACACTTCTGTTCCACATTACCACCCTTGTAAAACAGCTGACAATTTGATTATGCCTCAGGTAATGAGGAAAATTCAAATTTCAGTAGGTCTCTTTTTTAATAAAGAGTCATTTAGTTTTAAAAACAAAAATAATAATTTACTAAATAGGCTTTATTCCACACTGAAAAATATTGCTTTCCAAAAGATAACGCATGGATTTATTCACAAGAGTGAAATTCAGCACCGGCCTACAGTCCCATTCAAACCCTCCAGGAGAAATTCAACCAGCTGCCTGCATAGCTTTTAGCTTCTTTTGGATGCTTTCAAAAATAAAACTAGTTTGATAAGTTATTAATGAAAACAGTTTGGTGATTACTTGGTTATTTATCCTATCCCGTTTTCTGTATTTATACAAAACCTGTAAATAAAACATATTCTTTTGTATCTTCCTATTTTATCTGTGTTTTCATACCATGTTCATCAGAAGATCTGAACTTGGGTTTTATGAATCAATATGAATGCTTAAATAAATAATGGTTTATTGCAAAACACAGTAATCAATTCATGAAGACTCTCAAGGCTTTAGCCATATAAATATGCATGCAAAAGCTGTATGAAAAGTCAACACCAGGGAGCTTTCTGCAAACAGAAAGACTGGAGTGCTCCCTCTCCCCACGGTTCACAAGATGAGTGGAGGAGTCCGTGTCTGCAGAACGTGTTGAGGACCTGGCAGGACTGGGTGATAAAATACTTTGCTAAATTATACTTTATATCTGCAGAGACTCGTACTTCTCATCTCTTCTGTCTTTTTTAAACTTCCGTCATGTCTGCTTTAAATAAGAAAGATGATGGCTCATGAAAGGGATGTGAAGTAGGGTATAGGTTTAAGAAAGTCACAGAACAAAGTGTCCTGCCGGCTCTTTGAATTTCTTAAAATTAAGGAGTCTTTAGAAGCAGAGCTGTTCACCTTCACTCACAACCTTGGAGCCACTCTTCGGAAAACCTTGTGTGTTTGACAGGGAAAGATCCATCCCTGTTAGTCACTTTTAGTTAGGCTTAATCACTTAATCTTCCAGAAACGGTACTGCCGAACCGCAGCCTGCACTCTCCAGGAACGGCTGCATGCCCTGTGCCCAGAGCTGTCTTTTTGTGTTACGTGTCACCGCAGACTTTAGCCAGAAAGGTTCTGAACTTGGAAAGGGAGCAGGGAGTCACTCGCTAAGACACAGGGCCCCGAGCAAACTGGAGGGGGAGCTAGGAATAAACAATAAAATCAGCTACAGGGTAGGTACAAGAAACAATCATAGGCCAGCAGCCTATGAGGAAAGGACAAAGGGAACGGTATATAACCTTTTCTATATTTAATGCAATTATTTCCAGAGAGATCTGGTGTAGTAACCTTGTCTTTTTTATCCTTTGTTTTTTCTTGGGGTTTTTTTGTGGTTTATTTTTCTTTTTTTCCCCTGAACCTTTTGGTACCATCAGCTGCTTTCAGCTCACCAGTACAGGTTCTCATAACAGGGGCAGCTGGAAGTACATCCCACAGTGCAGTGTAAGTACCAAAAAACTCAGCATAAGCTGGTTTAATAGGTTTTGTGGGTAGATTTCATGGCATGTCCTAAATTCTGTCATGCTGTAGCTAGGCAGCTGTTTCTGGTATTTTTTCAAGTTATGGGTAGTTTGGGTTCAGATTTGCACCTTTTCATCAGGTGAGTGCATTATTCATTGTGAACCAGAGATTAAGTGTGAATGTAAAAACTCAGCATGAGCTGGGAAATCCTGCCTTTCAAAGAAGAAAAGTGCAATTAATCTCTTTTAGGAAATAACCTGTAAGGTGGGAGGGAGTGCAGGGATGGCAGTGGGTTCAGAACTCAGTGGGGGCTGCAAGGATCTTGTCTCACCGATGCGTCTCTAGGCAGATGTGCTCCCAGCTCCCAGCCCTGGAGGGGCCTGGGTGTGACATTCAAAATCTGTCCTCATGTTATCTTCTACATCTGTGCCACTAATTGTTGACATGTTGACAGTGTTGACATTGCCCACTACTGAAACACAGACAAAAATACTCTAGAGATGTCATGGTTCTGTTGATAGTCAGAACTTTGTTCCCAGTCAAAGAGGACTGGTGGAAGTGGAGAAGATGGGCAACCCTATGGAGATGTCTGACTCTTCTCTTTAGAAATATTGTGACATGAAAGACACAGAGATCTAGAAAGAGGTTCCCGTTTTTTAATTTTTTTCACGAAAGGAACGAACTCCTCACTGCCCTCACCTATCAGGTGCCTCCTATAACCTTATCAGTATTAACATCCCTACTGCAAGTGCAGACTAGAAGTAAAGACTCAAGTTTCTGCCTAATATATGGAAGTGATTTGCCTGGGTTAAACATATTGTAATCCACTCATTTGAAGTTTACAGGCATTTTTAATATGTCATTATAGAAAGCCTGTACACAAATTTCCAAAGACAAAAAGTGACAGCAGCACAAATGTGGTTTCAGGAACATATCATGATGACAGAGCTGGATGACTGTGGGGAACAGGCAAGGGCAGCAGTTAGGTGTGAATGTGACACTCAACACTCAGATGCTTGCAGTTCACAATTTGCTTTTATCAGAATCAGCAACCTCACAACTGCCTTTCTGTGTTAACTCCAGCCTGCCCCTGGCAGACCTGCATTAACCTTTGCTTATGGAGCCACGGCAGGACTCAAGCAAATAAAAAACATATTATGTCAGATCCTCCATTGGTGTAAATTAGCATTTCTCCACTGACTTTGAAGGAGTGGCACCTGCTTGCTCAAGTTGAGGATCTTACCCAGTGCTGCTGTAACATCATTAAGTTGTCACATTCTTCCGCTGCCTCTCCTTTTGTTGTCTAGCTGCAACTTTTCTGAGTTGAAGACTAGAGAAGGGTCTTTGATCCTCTGATAACTCCTTGAGGCTCCCTAGGATAATTGGCCAGGACACTTTCTGAGTTATCCAGGGTCATTTTATCTGCCCTTTTACTTGGAGAGGGATTACAAGCAAGGGAAAAACCTTGGAGCCTTCACAGATGCAGACGACCTACACGAGTGTTGCCGTGTGTAGTAGGTCAGGCCCCCCTCCTGACATGAGGGACACCCCATTGCCACCAGGCTGTATTTAACCTATCCTGCTACTGATGTGGAAACAGAAACCCTTCAGGGTGACCTGGGCCCTAAGACTGCCTAACTCTTTTTTCTAAGCACACTGGGGGTGCTGAAAAAGGAAAGTATATGAGCTGCTTTTCTGCTGATGGAGGTATTTACTACTCACTGTAATCAAGCAATCTCTCCATATTCTCTAAAGTTCTCACGGTAAGACATTTTCTTCAGTTCTAACAATGAGTTTTGCAGCTATTCTATAAATCTCTGGGTGTTTTTTTGGCATTGTGAAACATACGATCACTGAAACTGTGAAGTATTTCAGTAGCCACACCAATGCTGTGTAAAGATGTAACATCACATCTGTGTACATATTGGTTACTTTTTTATTTGTTTTTGCAAAGACTGCATTATCAGTACAACCAAGAGTAATTTATATTTAACTCAGCTACAAAAGTGCTCAAATGCCATGCCTAAAACTGACCCTTTCCCAGCCACACTAAAAATATCTATATTCAGTGATGACTTCCCAGAGATAAAACATTTTTGATATTTGCTGTTTAATAAAAGCATTGTTCTGCTAGGGGGTATTTCACCCAGGCTGTACAATATTTTTTTTTAAAATCAGAATGTTTTGCAAAATTAAATCAAATGCCTTACAAATTTCTCAGTATATCACACTGAGGCAGTTACCTTTTTAAACAAATTTGTAATCTAATCAGGTTTGTCTGACAAGACCTATTTTCCATAAAACCATGCTGACTGGCATTAATTACTTCCTGTCCTTTCATTCTTTATCAGTTGAATCCCATATTCTATTATTTTGCTCCCTCTCTCACCTCCTCTCCAGTCTGAAGTTAGGTTCACTGGCTTGTATTTACCAAGGTCATCATGTTCGTCCTTGCTGAATACTAGTGAAACATCAGTCTTTTTCCAGTCTTCTGGAATTCCTGTATTATTTCAAGACCTATTAAAAATTAACATGTGGAAGAAAGAATTTCCTCCACCAACTATTTGAGACTCCTCAGGTGCAAGTTATCTGGGCCTGATGAATTACAGGTTTTTATCACAAGTAGATATTTAACATCCTATTTGGTTACTAATGGACTGAAAAAGGCTTTGGCTGCCCGATATGATACTGCTGTTTTCCTGCTTTTTCCAAATCAAGGAAAGACATATTTATTGAATATGGCTTTATTCATTATTAATGATTTTACCACCTTCATCTAGTTCCTGGCAAATTCCATTGCTGGGATTTCTTCTGTGTATAATATACTTCACATACTCCTTTTTTCTCCTTGCTGGATATACAGGTACCTTAATTTTCAATGTCCTGTGTGTCGTAATTTTCCTTTCTCTTCCTTTTTATTGCAGACCCCTATTCCTCCCCCTAATCTCTTCTCCAACAAAACGAAGTAATAGCAGGAAGGAGAGAGAACTGTAACTAATATTGTTCTTACCTTATTCCCTTACTCTCACGGTTTAATTTCATGAATGAAATGAAAAAAGAAAAAAAGGCATTGAGTGGGTGTATTCTGGAAATCAAAGAGCCTTCTTTAAGTATACCAGCTCCCTCTTACAAGGTATGATTCCCTTTTGACTGAGGAGCTCGTCTTTCAATAGGCTAATGCATGTTCACATTGTCAGTGTTTTCTCTGTCAACCACATCTTCTGCTTTTCCTTCTGTGCCTGCTTTTCTTCATGAACAGAGGCAGAGAACACACAGATTTTGCTGAGACAAGAGCCACCATCCATCATCAGATGACAGGTACTTCTACTTCTTGAAAGATGAAACCTGGTCCAGCAGAGTACTAAATATTTGTAGAGGAGTACTGTGGTGAGAAGTATCACACCAGCAGCAGCTGGAGGGCCTCCAGATGTATTTGTAGAGAAGTGTGGTGCTCTCCCACCTCTGCATTAGGTACCAGAGTGCATTTGAAAATTAAGTCAAATATAGACTGTATTTTCATTACAGTCAGTGGCTTTGGGAATTTTCATTACTTGAAACAATTTTTTTTTGTGGTGGTCATTTGGCTTTTGTGGCATCCACTTTAGTGCATGGGAGAGAAAAAAAAATGTATTAAGGCTTGAGAGTTTTGCTCTGGGCCTGGGCTAATGAGCCTTTGGCCATGGAGAGCACTCTTAATTTGTGGTGTTTGCTCAATGTGTATGGAATAACATGTCCCTTAAGCTGAAGACCCTGTGGTGCCTGTTCCATGGAGAAGAGTTGTGTGAGCTCAGGGATGTGGTAAAGGGAATATTTGAAGGGCTGGATGTTGTGAGATAAAATGGTGCAGTCTTGTCCATGTTGCCTTTGGGAATGTTTTCTGGAGGAAACCATTTGTCACACGGCCATCGTGCTCTTTTGGGGATGTTCTTGGA
Source organism: Pseudopodoces humilis (assembly GCF_049639895.1). Classification (NCBI taxonomy): domain Eukaryota; kingdom Metazoa; phylum Chordata; class Aves; order Passeriformes; family Paridae; genus Pseudopodoces; species Pseudopodoces humilis. The sequence goes on from NC_142202.1 coordinate 20,839,615, forward strand.
ATGATCCAGAATGGAGACAGAATAAGTGTGAACTGGTCAGGGATTTCAGGTATTCAGCACTGTGGAGAATTGTGCTGTAAAAGTATTTGAGATACAGACAAGTATATTTTAGATAAATACTCACATCTCCCTTGTCAATTGTCAGTGCTTTCAGGGGTTTCAGCATTAAGAGAATGGCAATAACAATAATAATAATATTAATAATACTACTACTACCACTAATAATAATAATAGTGATAAAACAACAAGAACTTTTATCTTATATGTGACTGCTTTGCAAGTTTATATCACTGAGAAGCCTCTCAATGGGGTGAGAAAAAAAGGCTGTGTGGGCCTTTAAGTTGTCAGAATCCATACATGCAGTTGGAGCACCTGGACTGCAGAGAGTAAATGAACTCAGAGCCCAAGTGTGTGAAGGGACCAGTATGGTGAATATGATTGAACAGATGGAAAAGAAAATGTTCTTTAAGACAACAGTTCAGAAAATCCCAATCTCTTAGGAAGAAAATGAGGCTATTCAGCAACCGATCTGGGTAATACAGATGGGTTTAGATCTACTCAAAGGTTTGGTGCAAATATTAAATGAAAGTTAAAAACATTGTTTTGTTCACACAGAATCAGAGAATGGTTTGGGTTGTAAGCAGCCTTAAAGACCATCTAGTTCCAAACCTCTGCCATGGACAGGGACACCTCCCATTAGACCAGGTTGCTTAGGGCCTCATCCATCCTGGCCTTGGACACTGCCAGGGATGGGACATCCACATCTTCTCTGGGCAACCTGTTCCAGTGCCTCACAACCCTCACAGTAAAGAATTTCTTCCAAATATTTAATCTAAACCTGCTCTCTTGCAGTTTAAAGCCATTACCCTTTGTCCTATCTCTACCTGCCCTTATACGAAGTTGCTCTCCAGCTCTCTTGTAGGTCCCTTAAGATCCATAAGGCTTCTGTAAGGTCTCCCTGGAGCCTTTTCTTCTCCAGGCTGAACAACCCCAGCTCTCTCAGCCTTCATACAGCAGAGGTGCTCCAGCCCTGAGGTAGTTGTTGTGGTGTCCTGTGGACTCATTACAGCAGATCAATGTCCTTCCTCTCTTTGGGGCCCTGGAGCTGGACACAACACCTCAGGTGGGGTCTCACCAGAGCAGAGGGGGCCAATCACCTCCCTGGACCTGCTGCCCATACTGCTTTGATGCTGCTCAGTACACAGTTTGCTTTCTGGGCTGCCAGTGTGCATTGTCAGGTTGTGTTGAGCTTCTCACCCACAAACACCCACATGTCCTTCTCTGCAGGGCTGCTCTCAATCCCTTCATCCCCCAGCCTGTACTTGTGCTTGGGATCACCCTGACCCATGTGAAGGATCTTGCTCTTGGTATTATTGAATTTTGTGGATGTATTTACATGTTATTTTACTCTGTTTCATCAAAAGAATAAAAAAACCAAAAAAAACCCCAGGAATTAATGGACAAATACATCAATCATAAATTCTGTCCCAAAAAACAACCATGTTAACAAAGTCAGTTTCAAACACTAGAAAACTAGGAACAGAAATCTGCATTCCCAAAGATTAATATGATACTTTTCCTCCAGCACTAGAAGGGGAGTAGGGGTTCTCCATACTTCAAGAAATATCTTAAGGAACAAAAGAAAGACAGAGAACAGGAGATGAATTTAGATTACAGTACTGAGGATTGAAAACTGTTCAGCGGGACCACAGTACCAACTTCAGCAAACACACTCAGGAAGAGAACGAGACTCTACTGCTCAATCAGTCTGGGAAACTGTTGCAAAGTGTTGAAATCACAGCTCACCAGTTAAAACATCTTCAGAGAAAATCCATAGAGAGATAACTTCCTTAAAGAGGGAAAAGAAAGAAAATGAGCCAATGAAAAGCTGCTTCTCAAGGGAGTTGTGTAAAAAAGGAAAAGTCCTGAAATGTATGCAGGAACTAGATTAATTGAAGCAATCATGAAAGCACTAAGACATAATATTGTCATCTCAGGAATGAAATAAAGATTTGGTAAAAAAACCAAGTGGATCACAATTCACATTAACACTTAGGGAATTTGAACTTATCCCTTTTTATGACATCTGATAATGCTTTGGATGATACTGCATTGTGATTCATGTATTCAGAAATCTTTTTGTACTATCAAAGGCATTCTTATGAACAAAATAAGCTCTTGATGAGTCAAAACTGGCTCACAAAATTGTTGTTTAATAAATGAAGTTAATCAACTCAAGGAGGGCTGCTCTTACTTTTATATTTTCTATGCCTCCTTTTAAAAGACATTCTCATTTTATTAAACATTTCTGGGGTCCCTTTTCTTCAAGCCATAAAAACTGGCAAGGGTATCCTTGTGTTAAGAATCTATGACTAAAAATAATTGTCTCAAAATGATAAGCTAAATCTTGCCACTTTGCTTTAAGCTTCCATCTCCTGCCTCTCTGAGATTCAAAACATGGTTACTGTGTGATATTTATGGAAAAGAGAAAAATAATAGACCATGTTTCATTCGTTCAATTACCTTAACCTTTAGTCTTCTATACATTTCTTAATATACCCAGCATTTGTCTTCATATATGTGGAATTACTTAATTTGGTCACTAACTCCGTAAATGCAAAAAAGTGAGTAATGAAACTTATTTCTTAGACAACATCTCTTTAGTCATTACAATTTTTATTGCTCATCATAAGGCCATATGGGATATCTCATGTTCCTTTTCCTTCTGAACAATGTATGTGAAGACAATTTTGTGTCAGATGTTATGGTCATGCCAAACAGGGGCTAGTGAATCCAGTGTTTTTATAACACAGTTAACTAGGTGACCTTTTGAATGAAAATTTCGATTTATATTACTTTCATTTCTCCAGTCCATTTTGGAATAATCTGGCCTCTAATTATTAGCTCAAGCCATAGTCTGAGCTATTTTTCCACAGTGGATTAGCACCTTCAGATTATAAAGGCATCAGATCACCCTTGAAGTACCTGCTGTCTTTGTCCACTGACAAATATTAGGCAGCCCAAAATCATGGAAATTATTTTGGAAATGGAAATGAGTTAACACCCAAGACAAAACCACTGTATTCCAGAAAGACAGAAATGTAAGAATTACATCATAATTCTAGGACTGAGATATGCCAAACACTTCATGAAGAGTTTTCTCAGGGACATAAATAAACCCTTGCACTACTTACTTCACCTTTTAACATAAAGTCCTGAGAGGACATTTGCCAAGAAACATTTCTATAAGTGTTTGTATTTTGGGCTTTGCTTCAAAATTATAGGAGAAAAAGATTGAAAGCTCATTTTTTTCCTCCCTCTTCCACACTAGTGTTGTTTCATTGGCCTAATCAGAATGAGAAGGCAGTTGTAAATTAATATTTGTCTGGCTTTGACAGTTTTCTCACTAATTTACTAAGCTTCCTAGCCAAAAGACAAGTAATGCTTTTGCACATAAGGAAATTTAATATGCCTAAAATCATGGAGTTGTAAGAAACACTCCTTGTAATGTATATCTCTCTACACATTTTGTCAAAGGAAAACAGAAAGAGTGGGAAAGGGCCTGTTATAAGATAGGCCTTTTATGAAAAGTTCTGGATAGCATAATTGGAATAGAAACAAGGGGGTCCTATAGAAATGTAACAGAACACTATAAAATTACTCTAAAACCTATGGAGCATTATATCTTTTATATGAAGTTTTTTGAGCCATTGTATAGAATTTAATAGAAGAGGTATCTGAGATATAGGATGGTAGGGGAAAAAAAAAAAAAAAAGCTGTAGAAAGCGTATCGTTTTGTGTTAAATTCCACAGGAGTTTTCCATAAGGGCTGGGCTGTTTCCGAGTGTATCCTGTGCGTGTTTCTTCTCTCTCTACTCCTGTGGCGAGCTGAACTTTGGTTTTAGTCTGCAGCACATTCTGAATGCACGAGTAGCCTTTTGTGGGGAAAAAAGAAGATAGTTCTCTCTCTCATTAATCTGCAGATTCATGTGGAAGTCTATGCTGTCTTAAACTTTATTGGCAGGTCACCATGCAGCTGCATGAGCCATTGTGTTTGAGTTCTAAATGGGGACGTACAATAGGCACTGTACCTTCTGGTGTAAAACGTACACAGGAAATCACATACCACTACCATCAGCAACTGAGGTTTTGTATTATTTCAATGGACTGAGGGCCCTCTTTTAGTGCACCAGGGAGCTAAGAAAGTGTACATAAAGGACAGCATAACAGCATCAGGCATCCTTGCCTGAGTTCCTGAGTTGATAGAAATGAGAGAAAGTACCTTTTTTTTTTTTTTTTAAGGTGTTGATGATATCCGGGGCAGGTTGATTATATATGAGCCCCAAACACAAGATTAATGGTATTATGTTAAAAATATTACTTTTAGAAAGTCAATCAGCTCAGATATTTAGAATTCTCAATTGTTCCTACCACAGTGTTCAAAACAGAATTTGGGAAGATTGCTGCTGAAGCCAATATGACAGGAATTGGAAATGACAAAAGGGTCTAAGTTCTTCCAAATCTAGGAAGGAGAAAAAAGTGTCAAAACAGTAATAAACCACAACCAGGTCAACAGGTTCATCCACATGAGAAAACCAGCATTTAACAGACAGGTCTCTGAAAATTCTGAAGAACAGAAGATTGGTAGGAAAGCATTTTTATGAGAAATAAAATGTGCCTTCCTGTCAGAGAGGAAGGGTGTTGCAGGGTGCTTGAGAAATGGAAAAAAAAAAGTACCATTAAACCCCAATATGAATAAAGATCAGGTGAGAGAGGATGTCACCCTGTGGCCTTTGGAACTGTATTTCTGCTGCCTCCTGAAATTATGTTTTCCTGAAACAAAGGAACAGTGTTATGGAAAAGTGGGTGCCAGATACTTTAGGAAAATGAGACACAGTGAAGCGGATAAAAGAGACAAAGACAATAGCAATCATATGCAATAAAGTGAAGGCAGCTGAGGTCTGAGACAAAGGTGAATATTCTGAGCCAGCAAGATGACTGAAGCAGGGGAAGGAAGGAGGGAAAGGTGATTCACAATAACATTTGAAAGACATTGGCTTGAATATTTATCAATGTCACAGCAAACTTAGCTTGGCAGCCTTGGTGGCTGACTTTGTTCTTTCGACATTTTCCCACCCCTAAGATGACAAACAGGAATGTAGTTCAAAGTATAGCTCTTAATGTGAGTCAAATGCAACAGTTCTTAGGCCCACATGCCTATTACACAGGCACTGCCATGCCATTTTATAGCTTTTCTGTAGACATAGCCAAGGTTTTTATTCATATCAACATCCCAGACTCAGGCATGCTGCACATTTACAGAGGTGTGAAGGCAAATATGCAGTAGGACATGCAGAAAATTCTATGCAGCTTCCTCTTGCTCTGAGTCTATTCAAATTATGGTGTAGGTCCTTTGCCCTGGTCAGTGACTCTGCTACAGCTGTAGTTTAGAAATAACTAAAATAAGACTGAATTGATTAATCCACCCAATTTTTGATGGATACAAAAGTACTCCAGTCATTAATTTTTTTGGCTGATAGCAAAGGTCTAATTAGTAGTGCTTTTGCAAGAGCTTCTTCTGCACATACACCGTGGTATTCTGAAGTGACTGGTTGCTGAAGGGTAAGGTGCAGGGACTATTAAATATCTTAGAGGAGTGCCAAATCAATACATTTTGGAGCTCTACTCAATGCTGTATCCCAACTTGTTCAAAGTTAAAACTGCAGCCCAACTCTTATCTAAAGGTAAGTACAGAGCAAAGGTCATGCTACAAAAAGGCAGGAAAAGGATCGTGGCTGTCCTTGGTGGCATTGATAAAAGTGGAGTTAACTCCAAATGTCATAGGCTGTAACCAAGGACAGAATTTGGCTATTTGTTTTGAATCAGTGCTATCAAAAAAAGTCTGCCAAAAATAACCAACTGGTAAATATTAATTTAAACAGAAAAATTGGAAGTCAGTTGCACACTGAGTTGCAACATGGGGCCATTCCATGCTGGCAGTAAGAGGATAATGATGCGAAGTGCCAAAAAATACCTGGAAAGCATTACTTCTGTGTGACATCCAATAAAGATGCTGCACACACCCCTACATTTTTCAGCAATTAAATATCTGAAAATGAAAGTGCTCTCTTTCCCCAATTCCCCAATTGCAATGGCCAAAGTACAGCCCAGCAATGCTGTAATAGAAGTTTTTCAGGGTGGCCCCTCTGCACAACAGCTGTTTCTTAGTCTGATAGTAGCATCTCCAACCAGCTGCTTCGGTTTGCTCCTGGCTGTCACTGCTATAGGTTAATAGGAACAGAGGCAAGAGAAGGGCCTAGGCCAGCATAAAGCAGAAATAACAAAATTTTCTGCCAAAAGGGAGTGTGGGATAAGAACTTTAATGGGCAAGCAAACAAAGAATCAGACTGAAGCCCGAGGCGCTTCAGTGTGTTGGCAATAGACACACAGTCCTGGAACAAGTGCAGCCCAGAGTCTAAATTTGAAATGACTGTGGGGCCTCTGTGCCAATAAAGTTTGGCTCTGTGTATACATGTGTGCATGTATATCTATATCCCCACACCAAATATGTAGTTGTGATAATCGCGTAGTAAATTACAGAGCCATATGATGAACTGCATGTGCCTTTGACCACCTCACCTGCCCCTTGCCAGCTAATCCATCTCTATTTGGATTTGCTCTGTCATTACAAACCAAGGCTTTAATCCTGCAAACACTTATGTGTATACTTAACTTTAAGCACTGGAACAGTCCAGTTGAAACTTGAAAACAAGTTTGTCTGGGTGTAATTTCAGCTTTGACTCTACGTGTGATCGTAATCCTGCTTTCCACATTCAATGGTAGCAGTTTGGGCTTGTGATCTCTTTTTGCTGGTAGGACAACACCTCTGGCACTTACTGCTGTTTTGGTGTGTGTTGTGGATAAATCTGTATTTTACAATGGCTTCTATTGTGTTACACCAATTTACACCACCAAAGAACCTGCCCTGTTGAGAAAGGAAAGTCATGAGGACTACCAGACCTAATCTATAAATCTGTACTAGGTGAGTAGCAGTCCAAGCATAAAACATGGGCAGAGTGCAAGTACCAGATTTCTTATCCACACAAGACAGGGGGTGCAGGCTGATGGTGGTGCCCTACTGTGAGATCTATCCACCCACCCTCGTTTCATGAATGTAAGGAAGGACTTGCAGAGCTTCTGCCACCTGCTCTCTCATGGCTTCAGCTCCAGATTTTCTCTCTGCCTTCTTCCATAAACTGTGCAGAAAACAATGAGAAAGGCAGCAGAGGAGAAATGTAATTTTATACTGCAAAATAACATTCATAAGTCAAACAAACACTGAACCCTACGAATAATGGATCTGTCCTTTAGGGACAGTCCTTTCCGTGTCATTGTCTGGTACTTATGTTGTTGTTCATCTAACTAATTACTGCTTTGAAAGGTATAGTCCTGCTGTCATGCCTAGATTAGCAGCAAGTGTTTGGCCAGCTACTTTCTTGTCACAGTTGATAATTATTTAATGAGTTCTGTTCTTCCCTAGGAAAGCAAGATTGGGATGGAATTGGACTTATTTTATCACAGTAGCATTGCTGCGCCTGTTGGCAGGTTTGACAGCAACAGCACTGGATTTCAGCTAGACAGAAGAAGAAGAATTTCCATAAGTAGTTCCTGAATCAGTTGGAAGCAATGGGGAAATTAATAGTAATGAGTGAATCTCAATAGATACTTACTCATCAGTGTGTTAGCTGCCAGTCCTTTCCTGCAGCTGTAGCCATGCTGGAAGCTGGGTGATGCTCTTAGCTAACAGAAGAGCCACTGTAAGTTAGCACAATATGTTGCTGAAATGGGAAACCTAACTTCAGATCTCCAGATTCCTCCATCTGCAGGGGGCCACTGAGGTCACCTTTTTTTTTTTTCTTTCAGTGGTCATCTCTTGATAAATAAAGGAGTGTCATCACAGGACCACAAGGACCCTTCCTTCAGATTAGCAGTCTAATTTGGAGCAACAAAGGCAGGTAAAGAAACTGTGCTGAGAGCAAGTTAGAACAGCACAGTCAAAGCCTTATTGTACATGCAGTTATCTGCTGCAATGGGGTGTACTTTAACTCTGTGGTACCTGTGCCCAGTTATTTTCCCTGCCTGTCAGGAACTTTTCAGCAAAACTTTATATGGAAAATGTTAACCCCTTGAAATCTGATTACAAGAAAAATGTAAAAAAAATTCCTGATCAAATTAAAGATGTTAGATTTTTATTTTAATTTCAAAATTTATTTTAATTCAGACACTTTAAAATTTTCAAAGTCAAAGCAAAGCATTTAGGCTAATCTTAAATACTTTTCTCTGTTAGCACTTAACTTCAAGGAAAAATTGTGAAAAAATTTTATTCTGCTTCTGAACAGGCACAATGTCAAAAAGGTGGACTCTCACACAAAATGGGAACTAGTTTCTGCTTGCATTTACTGTTTCCCCTCACACTGAGTTGTGTTTTTCTTCTCAAAGCTGTACAAACTTTCTAATTCCTCAAGGCCATAAAGCATGGGGATCTTCTTTTTTAAGGTTACAGGTTAATTTTGAGCTTGAGTACAGTCCGTTCCCTTATCCTCTCTCCAAAACATGATTCACCAGGGTATGTACAAGGTACAAAGAAGGGTTTTTTTCTGTCACTAATTTCCCTGGAAATGGGACTGAGTCATCAACTAAGCAGCTCCAGACAATGCCATGATGTCCTACATTGAAGTGCCTTCTATATGGCCACATCACTCAGGACAGCAGCAGTGGCCAGACAGGGAGAGGTTGGTTTGTCTGAAATAAATGACCTGAGGACTGCTGGTCTCAGCAAACTGATCCTATAAAACAGCAGGAGCAACTGAACTCTGAAAACATAAGAATTTCTTGTTAAGCAAGCACCCCCAGTAATGATGATATATGAATAATCATAACAACTTACTCAAAGAATACAAAATGGATGCCTGCCTTTAAAAAAAAAAAAATCTGATATTTTTAATATTAAATTAGTATTTTCCATGCCAGATGGTTTCTTAGCCACCATATTTTCCAAATTTTCCCATGGCTGTTTTCCATTGTCTTTTTTAAACATAAACCTTGTGTTTAAAATTGTCTAATCCTAAATTTACCCAAGCCAGTGAGGAATTCCTGTGTTGACAGCTTTTGTATCATGTCAGAAGTATGGAAAGCAGTTGCTTTCTCCTCATAGTCTTCATCATACATTTTGTAAAATGTATCCTGAGGTGGTAAACAGATGTTCCTCTGGGAAAGCAAATGTAAAAGTAGTAAGTGATAAGCATATAGAGGCTGAAAGGGGATTAAAATATTAGTTTAAATAATCTGAGGAAGAAATGGTTCTTGGTTTAATTCATATTCCTGCTAGGAAGTGTGGATTCCTTACCAAGAATGGAAAGCTGTTCTGACTGTGGCACACTGGATCTCTCTCCAAAAAACAAGATCACACAATACATTCATGGCTACAAACAACACCACTGCTGCAGTTCAGTGATGAGCACTTTCCCTTTTTCACAGTAATATAGTAATGATTTACTAGCAGTTCTATTACTACATTTACCTCAGGTCCACGTTTTAGGTGTATTTTTTTGCTCATGTTACTGGAGATGACACCCCAGTAGGCATTGTTTTCTGTTGGAGAGCACCTACACCAATTTCTTTGGAGGGGTTTTCTCTCTGCTAGTTGAATGAGTTGAATAATGTTCTGTGCTGATTTATTTGTAAGGGAATGCACAAAGTTGCTGAGAAGAGATTCCATGTTAACCGTGAGGTTGTTGGTTTTGCAGTTAAACACCGGAATTTACCTTTTTCTATACAAAGGTTGGTATACAGGGCTGTGATTTCATCATGGATGCCATTTTCATTGCAGATGTTACTCCTGAAAGGTGAAGAAATTTCGAGTGATTCAATTCTTTACCTCCCTAACTGTATTCTGTATTAAACTCACTGTCATCCCAAATGAGGATCATGTCATCAGGGGAAGAGGTTTACCTGGTTAGCTTGATGTGTCCTAAAATTATATCAAGGATTTGGATAACCTGTAAGTTACTGAAGTAAGGTAGAAAAGGCATTCCTATCTCTGATATATCCTTTATCCTTCCTTCCTGCCTTGCTGGCTGAGCTGTGCCATGATAATTGCAGAAGGGAGACAACCCCAGAAAGGAGCTACTCATGCAAGATAAGGCACGGAACAAATTCTAAATCCCCTCATCTAAAGAGAGTTTAGGGCTGAGTTTTAGTCTGATCTTTACAGTTACTTTCATATGCATGCATCAAATTTCAAATGCGTGCATATTTTCATTATAAGATACAATAAGCTGTGAATGTTCTTGTGTCCAGATTGTGCTAATGAGAGTACCTCTTGCCTCCTCAAGTAAATAAACCCCTCCTTTCCTTCTCTCACTTTTGGTATTATGGCAGAAGCATTTAAGCCTCTTATGGCAGGTCTTGCCAGGCACTGTCTGAAGGAAGTTCACCCACTGCAGATATTATCTAATCAAGGGGCAACTGCAGTTTTATAGGGAAAAGAAAACAAGAATCACGAGGGGTTAGAATTAAAGCCTTGTCTGCCTTACACCAGTGCAGTATGACTCCCAATGATATGTTTTCTCTGTTCAAAAATCAAAAGAAGTTCTGTTATAAGAAGAAATAAAGGCAAAAGGGAAGAAAAAGCTAATTGCTCTGTGAAAAAACTAATTAGCAGTGCAAAATGCAAGTGGAAGTAATGTCCTTCCATTCAAGATATTCTCATTTTATTTTGAACCCAGTGTGCATCTGGTGAGGTTTTAAAGCACTGCACATTTACTCATTTGACAGGGGTGAATGACACAAAGTCAGCATCTTGTGATCAACAGGAAAAGAAAAGAAAAGAAGAACACGCATTATTCTGATGTCATCTCCCATTGTTATTGTTGTTGTTCCTCCAAATAATGGAATTCTGGAAGCAAGACCATAAATCTCAAAGCTCAGCATTGTCTCATTTGGAGATCAAGGTCCTTGTTGCTGATTGATTCATGCATTTTTCATTTGGCTAGCTAATATCCTTTAAATGGAACAGACACTTAGGCAGTGAAACTGGCGGTATTTTCCCCTCCTCTCAGAGGATTCAGTCTATAAGTTAAGAAATTTCTCATATGATTTTGGTAGAAAATATAATTTGTGTAAAACAATGAATATTATTTGCCTCAAAAGTCCAACATTAATTTTCTTGGCAATGAGCCTGGTACTAGTGTGCATTGAGAGCACTCAGCTTTTAAGGTTAGATTGTGATACCTTTTTTCAAGCTGCATAATAACCAGTTCTTTGAATTATCCCATTGGAATGAATAATTAAGACATCACTTGAAACTGGTAAGAGTACCACAATCTAACACTTAATGAAATTTGAAGAAGCTGGGTGTCCTCTAAAAGAATGAGTCCATAATCCATATTTTTATGGATATGTTCTACCTTCATTTGTAATCTTTAGACAGATGCATGATCATGGCACTGATGTAACTGTTTATATTTCACTACACCTTTGGTAATTTTAAAGCTGTCTAAGATTCTACAAGGAGTATAATCATAGAAAATTGCATTTTCTTCCAAGTTTTAAGTGTTAATTTTTATATAAACAGGATGAAGAACATATTTTTAAAAATATCTGTTCAGGGATCACAGAACTGACTATGACATGGGATGAAGAGAGGATACAGACAGCTTTGCTCTAAGGAGTTATTTGTTTTTTCTTCAGACCCTTAGGTAAATTCCAGTTTATGTCAGGCTTATGATATAAATCTCAATGCCTCAATGAGTGTTGATGTCTTTCCTCTTTGATCCTGCTTCAGTTCAGGCCACAGTTTTCTCAAAAACCCACCTTTCTGGTAAATATTACAATCTCTCAAGCATTCCTTTGCAGTGGGGTTACAGGTATCACAAGTAATATTTTTCCTTATTGCTTTAGATTCAAAAGTGCATGTTGAATATGTACTGCCTCCTTAAACACAGCCAAAAAGGTATTCAGATTGTTGCTTAGCACAAATAAAATCCAAGAGGAGTGTGCAGTATCAGGATCAAGACAGCAATACCAGTACCTCCATCCATTTGATAACAACTTCTTGATGGAAAATATTACTGTACCCAAAGCAGCCGTTTGCCATTCATGGTTCTGTTGGATTCCCTCTAAAATTGCTTACAATCATAAAATTCCATGTCTTATGGCACATGGAGTTATTTCCCCTCAGCACACAAACAGAGCTTTGGGATTCCCAAAGGACCTGTGCTCACCCTTCCTGAGCTGGGGTTGGGGCTCAGGATGACACCAGAGTGGTCACAGAGAGGTGGTGACAGAAGTCATGACAGACTTCTGGTAACCCTTGGAAAAAAATGAAGAAACACAGGGGTGCCTCCTTTTCCACGGGACAAGGGGCATTGCATAAATGCCTCCTAAATGCCTGCCTTCCTGGATATAGTGGCTGCTGGGAACAGTGCTTCAGCGCTGAGATGTACCCTTGTTTTGTCTGGAAAAAAAAAATAGAGCAGCAGTGAGGAAAACAGCTGAAAGAACTTTCCATCAGAGTTAATGGAGTCATTGAAAAAGAAATCTGGCAAGACAAAGAAAGGAACAGTGAGAGGCCTGAATAGTGTGAAGAGGGGGTAATAAGTTAGGGAGCTGTGTGAAATGCTGAAATTCTTCCTCTCGGTAACAAACATCCCACTAAAAAAATTAAAATATATGATTCTGCACTGGAGAAATAACTCATAGTTCCAGGTTATATCTGTAATTAAACAAGAAGGAATATGGCATTTAAGAATCAAATATTTAGAAAAGAATATATTGAACATTCTGCACTATGATTCCAGGCATTGATTGGGCTCACAGCTTTACTAGCTGAGGTAGGTCCATCTCCTCATGCTGAGAGAAAAACAGCCATGGGACAGGGTAAGTGTTCACACCTGAGCAGAGTTCTTACAGCAGCAGTTTCTGAAGGTTCTCTGAGCAGAAAGAGGGAAAAGAGGATCTGACCTTTTTCCTGCTGGACTGCAAAGGTTGTTTCCTGCACTGTCAGAACATTGCATCTGATGTTGCATCTGTGCTGGTGTTTTGAGAAGGACTGTTATTCTGGTGGATGCAGGAAAATAGAAAAATAGATTAAATTCTTCTGGAAGCTGTAGATATTTTCTGTAAGAATGAAGGAATGAAGTGCTGGAAAAGAGGTTTGGATTTGTTTCTTTTTTTTTTTTTTTTTTTTTTTTTTTACTTTTGTCTTCCCTGAATTTCCTTCCAGGTAGTCCTCATGACTAACTTCTCATGTAATTTGTCAATTCTTTCTTTATGCTGAGGAGAGGAGAAATTGGGGGTTTCCAAGCCTTAGTTCCACGAATAATTTAAGCACTCATTTAAATGCTTCTTTGTTCAGGCACAGAATTTAAACACCTGCTTTAATCCTGTAAGTACATGTTTAAGTTTACAGCAAATAAGCTGGATAGGCGAATAACTACCTCAGGACTGGATCTGAACCCTGTGGAAACCCTGTGGAAAATCTCACACTGGCACCAGTAAACCTCTCAGATTAGAGCCTCCCTTGCTGAATTTTGCAGTAAATAGTCCAAGTGTATTTTTGTAGGAAAGTAAAGGGCAGGGGGGAGAGGGTGGGATGGCAGGAAGCCGTGTCAGGCCCTGCTGGCCTCCCACACCTGTATTCACTCCTCCAAGCTGCAGCCCTCGGGAGAAACCCTGCAATAACAAATACACCTGTGCAAACACCCTTGGTCTCATGTCTTCTCAGGGTTACTGTAGCAATAGCAATGTAGCATAAAAGAAAATAACAAGCTAAGCTCTGTGGGAGCCTGTTCTGCCTGGTTTCAGTGAGGTAAACATTAATGGTAGTGATATCTTTTGGCTTTGGGTGAATTTTTATTACTGTACCATGGGAACCTGAAGAATCAGCTGCTGAAATTAATAAGAAGTAAGATAGCATAAAGTGGTCTTGAAACCTAATTTCCTTGATTTCCAACTTTTATATTATAAATCTTATTCAGCAGTGTTCTTACGTCCTTTACTCTTGAAACTCTAGGTCTTTCTGGAGCTTCTGTAACCTGTGCTTTAAACTTTCTGGTCCATTCAAAGGGACTTAAATCCAGTGCACAGGAATCTCTAGATGATCTCCAGCCCCATCTCCACATTGTTTATTTCCCCTGTATTCCTTCCATACATCGGTTATGAGTAGGGAATTTCTTACAACTTGCTAACATCACCTAGAATTTGCACTAGAGAATTTACATCTTATTCATCTTCTTCATTGGTTTGAGCATGGATGAAGTACTGTCTGCCTGGAGAATTCCCTCAGAGGACCAGGGCAGAGGGGTTTGTTCTTTCTTCACTTTAGCAGCCTATAAATATCAAGGAGCAATTCCTTTGGGGACAGTATTTTCTGTACTTGGTGACAATTCAGACAGCTGGGACAGAACTGGCAAAGCCTTTGCATACTCATATTTTTCTGCATAGGTTCCAATCCATTTTCAGGCTCAGATAATTCCAAACCACCTGAAATGGGTTTCAAACCAGGGCCAAAAAATGTAAATTATCCAGTGCAGGCAAACACATTCAGTGAAGTAAGAGGGTTGAACTATGTGAGAAAGATTTCTTTGTGGATAGTTAAGACTTGAAAAGAAAGTCCAATAACAAGGAAAGAGTTATGCAAAAGGTACCAAGCCAGATGATGTTACTTGAATGTCTTTTAATTCTATTAAAAAGTTTCCTTAATTGCTTTTTAATCAAATGCTCCTGTAATCTGTCTGCTTTTATCAGATGCCTCCCAGTCTTCCTGTAAAGGCTGGAAATCTGAGTAACAACTTGATGTGTGGCCCTGAGTGAGAAAAGTATATATTTCTCCAAGGAGCCACAAAGATTTAAACCCAGCACTGCCTCTTGGTCTGTGCTGACCTGTCTGCTTCCAGGGTTTGGTGGTTCACTCAAAACTTCAGCTGCAGGACATTGATTTAATTCTGCTTTCCTGAAAGCATCCGGGGCTCAGTGCAAACACAGATTTCTCCAAGCTTAATTGTGATACTTTGCTTCAACCTCCTGTAGCAAATGGACAGCAATTTACAACACTCACAGAGCTCCAGTTTCCTTGATGAGGGGATGAGTTGTTCATCAAGAAGTGCACAAAGAATTAGAATTTTCTATCTCACCCTTATTCCTGCTAGTGAGGCCAGGACTGAGGCAGTAGTCAGCAAATAACTTGCAGGATGTTTTTCTGGGGTCTGTTTTTCTGCCTGGAGCGCTAAAACCACAGTAAGAACTAAACTGCTCTTATACCCAACAGCTGATAAAAAGTCCCGAAATGAAACTTCCTGCTTACATTTAATAGTGTTTGTGAGAAGTGTCAGCAGATCTATTTGAGGTTATGAAGAGGATCAGTATTGAGTTGAAGGCATTCCATTTCCACTTCTGGCTCTGGCCATACTAAAATCTAAACTTATACCTATATAAAAGCATGTCACAGTTATATAAGCACCATTAATGGGGATTGCTGTGGTGCTATTTTCAACACTTGAGACGATTCTTAAACCTGTACAGTGAGAGTTTGGGGATAGAGCTTTACTGTTTGGTTCTGTTGTTATTTTGTCTGCTCTTAGCAGCGGCTTGTCAGCAGATCCAGTGACATACTGGCTATTTGTACGTGGCAAAACGAGAGGTGCCAGCGAGGGCTTCCCAGCACTGGTGCTTTGGGCACATTTCATTTATTAGTGGGAAAGTACCAGCCCTGCTGTCTTCCCCCGGCCCGGGTGGCCTGATGCTCCCGTGTCCTGTTGGGTTTGTTTTTCTTTTGCCAGGTTGCCGTGTTTTGGCATCACGGCAGCTTCCCTCATTCCAGGACGGTTTTAGGAGGGGATCACGCCGACAGAAAGCAGCTGGAAGGTGGCTGCAGGTGGTCGCGGCTCCTGCGCTGGGTGGGGATGCCATGGGCGATGGGATGGCTCGGATGCCCCGAGGTCCCAGCGCAGGTTGGGTGCAGGCAACCCCAAATTCACGCTCTGCTGCGAGGCTCGGGGCTGCGTTTTATTATCGCTTGCTGACATCTGCTGGCAGCCACACGAACTAGTTCGGAAGGACACGAGCGTGTCATTTGGAGCAAGCTCCTTGCTCCGAAGCGTTTAAGCAACTTTTGTGAGAGCCAGGAAATGGGGGGGTTGCAGGCAGACTGTGATGCTCGCTTGGCCCCTGCTGGGTCCACTTAAGGCTATCCCTTTCCTATGTTAGCAGAGGGAAACTATAATGGGCTGCCCTGCTTAGGAAGGAGTGTGTGGCCAGTCCATCCATCCATCCATCCATCCATCCATCCATCCATCCATCGCCCCTTGCCTTCAACCATTTCACTCAAGATATCAGGAATGTAAATAACATGCTCAAGGCCAAAGGGTGAATTAATGACAGAATAAAACTCCAGTTGTTATTCAAACACATACCTTTAAGGGCCTTCTTAAGCACCAGAAAATGAAGGCTGGAGTGGTCCCTGGCTGTTGCAGGAGTTGTTATGGTGGTCCCCGTTGTCTGGATGAATCAACTGAAATGAAGAATTGCAAATCATAGAACCATAGAATGGCTTGAGTTTGAAGGCACCTTCAAGACCATCCAGTTCCAACCCCCCTGAAATGGGCAGGGTCACCTCCCACTAGATCAGGTTGCTCAGAGATCAATCCATCCTGGCCTTGATCCCTCCCAAGGATGGGGCATCCACAACTTACTCCAAATTGCATTAGGAAAAAAGGCCAGGTAAAGGATCTCTACAGGTGTTCAGGTTATTTTTGAGCAAATCTCTGGTCTTTCAAATTAGTGCTGTCTCTAAGTATTTACCTGGAAATGTTTCAAGCAGTTATTTGTCCTTAACACGCCACTTAGGAACAAAGGTGTTTGTGACCTAAGGAATTAGAAGTAAGCATTACTTTTAATGTGCAACTCATGTCAGAGTCCTCAAGGCACTACACAGCACTGCAGACTTTTACTATGCCCTGGAAATCACATGGACACTGCTGGCAGAGTGCTGTGGCCCTCTGATATCTTGGTATAAATGCCATTTTGGGTGGCTCATGCCATGCTCTGGGGTGGCCTGGAATTAAGAGCTGCATTAAAAAAAAAAAAAAAAAAAAAAAAAAAAAAAAGGTAAAATCATCTCAGGTGGAAAAAATATGGAGGAGAAAATACTCATTGGGAATCCAGGGCCCCTTTTACCTTACTGTGCTCTTTTTCACTGAGCTGGAAGAAAATCAAATTAATCACCTTGAAGTACATTAATACACAGATGGTAACTGTGTCATTTACTGTATCTTAAATGCTGGAACTGATTAGCTTTTATCAATCCTCTGAGCACTCTAAGAGGACGAGGCACCTAGTAAACAAAGACAAAGTATTCTTCTGTGATAGAAGTAATGAAAGGAGAGACTATTTAAAAGGGATAGGAGGGTATTTTTTACTTTACAATGCTAAATGAACAGTTTGGTAGCCATTAAAGCCTGTAAAAGGAACTTGACTTTACTAGCTATGTAAAATCTTCCTATACTTTAGCTCATATATGGGTACTGGGAATTATTTCTTTGCTTTTAATGTGTTGATGTACAGCTAAAAATAGCTTTCTCCTATTCAGAGCTTACACATTGCTAAGAAAATGAAAGTCAGCATTGCAAATAACCAAAGGAAAAATCCAAAGGTCTGCACCGAAGAGAGGTGTGGCCAAAATATTCCCTGAATAGTGGGTGGTGTGGATTGATATATAAGCACTTCTGGCCATTCCTATCAGAAACGATGCACTGTGTGGGATTCACTGATCCAAGCCAAATGACGAACACAAAGAAGTCACATGAGTTGTGCAAAGGAAGCTTTCAGTGTTCTCAGAGCTCAGGGAGTCATCTTTTCGACAGGCGTGTCTGAGTTACATTCCCAGAAAGGATACACTGAAGCAGGAGCTCTCAACAGCTTTCTGATTTGTAACCATTGGGAATGTTGCTGCTGAATGTTTAGGTGCTTACGAAAGAAAATACAACTATTTGCAGTACACTTTTCTTAGGCATTCCTTAGAAACAACTCAGAGATCTCCCAGGGTTTTCATGTTTAGAAACCCTTGCACTAAAGCCCAAGTATCAGTAAAAATAAAATCTTTCTTATGCACAATGCATACAGATAATACAGACTTGAAATTCCTGATTTAATGAAGAAATGTTGTAGGCATGTGTTCAGAACTACTTTAAATGCTTAAATAAATATGAAATCAAGGAGAAGAATTGATTAATAATTAAGAGAAATAATATGCTTCCTTTTGGCACTTACCTAAGATATGGCACGCGTGTTTTGGACCAGGTAGATATGTGGACAGCTTATGTACATGGCAGGAAGAAGTCATAACACTGTATGCCACAGCTGGGGTCTCTCTGAAAGATAGTAATCCCAGCAATCCTTTGAGCCTGGGGTGGTTGTGCCAAGTGGGCTGACTTAGAGCAGCCCTTGCATGCCAAATTTTTACGAAGAAGGTATTGTGGCTAGCACCATGCAGACCTTTTGGCAATGATGGTGAAGAGATGCAAGCTTCTTGGTTTCTGCTAGAATTCTGGCTATTCAGTCTTCTGCTAGCACAAGCCATGAAAGGGTGGAATGCCAAGAACTAATCCAGAATTTTAAGACATAATTCAGGGATTTCTGTATCAAATGGTCACTGCCTAATGGGAATGGCAGTTTTATTGTGTTCCAAAACAATTGCACAATTGTGTGTTTTATTTTCCACATCAGATAACAACATTGTTTGCAAAACCACTGCTATAATGCAAAATGGGGACTTCACTTTCACTAAAATAATCTGGAAATACATGATTGAAACTCCCAAAACAACTTTACCCTGCCATGTTACAGCTATATACCTGCTGCTAGACTTGCAAATGACCCATTTTCAGTAGGGTAGAACACAGAGTGGAAATGATGCAAATTCTCACATCTGCAGTGTTTTGTGTCACAGTCAGCAATGATGATGTTGGTTATGTTTCCCCATTCACTTCTGTTTCTCAGTAGAAATTGCTTTAAAAGTCAAAGTTCAGTGAAAAGTAGAAATAAATGATGGAGAGACTGCTGAGGGGAGTTCACTCATTGTCTCTGTTAGAAAAATGATTTGTTTTTTGCCTTTGTTGGTCTTTTTTTCAGGCAACTATCTGGATAACACAGGAAAAAGCCTCCATTGCAAGAACTGGCACTGCTGCACATTACTTTAAATGTGCAGGGGACAGATGCAGAAAGGCCACTTCTAGCCCTGCTATCCACTTAAAATACATTATCCATTCTTCTAATACTCTTACATGCTCTCAGTATCTTTCTCAGTCACTTCCCACAACTCAAATGCTTTCTCAGAGTGTTTCTCACAGCCTGGTGTCACAGTAGCCCTCTCAGGCAGTGTTCTGGCTGCGATGAGGAACCCCACAGGCAAACCAAGAGTTAATGTTCCTTCCCCCCCCCAGACCAGCCAGGGGCCCTACAGCTGCTCAGAGCTGCCAAGCAATTAGGCTTGTCAACATCCCTCAAATAAACTCCGGCAGTATTATCAAACCCCATTGTTACCTGATCCCCCAGAGGCTGGGGAGGCTGTTCTATCAGGACTGCAAACTGCAAAGAGCCATGTCTGTTTTCTCTCTCTCTTTTTTTTTTTTTTTTTTTTTAATTCTCAATGACCCATCTTTTACTGGTTGGAACTGAGTCTCAAGAAAGATGTAGAAAGACATATCTTTTGGGGAAGGATTAAACCTCTACTGTTATACAAGCCTGGTGGGAAATCATGGTGTGTTTTACCTAGGAACCATTTTCAGCACTTCCTTGTGGTTTCGTCTCAAAGCAACAGCCTGCTTCAGTGGGCTACCTTAAAAATAACGGGATGCAAGCTGCCATCTTAAGGAGAAAAACGTTGCCAGAAAAGAGTATTTATTGCTCCATCTAGGGTTGCTACCTTGGAAATACAAAACCCAAGTCACTTCAGACAAAGGCCTGCTGTGCAGGCACAGATCAGTCTATGTGTGGGCCAAACTGGGCAGTGTGATTGGAAAGCAGTCAGATAACAACCCTACCTAAAGCCAAGTTTGGAGGACTGAGTTCCAGGTTCAGTAGTGTCACAATAAACCCATGTGTTTACAGAGACATGCAAAGATGGCAAACCCACAGTTTTCCCTTGAATACATAATTTTTAGCTTTCGTTTTTGTTCAGACATGGCAAAAATTTGATCTGAATTAAGCAACTGTTTTGTCCACCTGAGTCTACAACCCAACTAAAACAATTGCCCTAAACTGACTTTTTGATCATCCTAGTTATGTTGCATTTTGAAGTCTGTTGCTCTGGGGATAACAGCAAGTAGCACCAGTGGGACAGGGAAGTGAGACTACCATGCCACCACAGTTTTGTTGGAATGGATAAAGGGAAATGATGTAGCAAGGACTTAGGAAAAGGCATAGCAGTACCAGACAGCACTCAGGGATAAAGACTAGCAAGCCTTGTTGCATGAGTGCCAGGCACATCTTCCAGGAAAGGACTTAAATTACGAGCATTTAAAGTGCAATATTTTTGTTTTTTAGTAAAGCATAGTATGTAATGCTTAAAATGCTCTGGGTTTGGTGCCATTTTTAAGAGCAAGTAACTATAAATTCTTTCTAGAAGGCTGAACAATTGCACACACAAGCTGACATCCACACAAGAAAAGCCTTTCAGCATCGAGAGTTTATTTTCATTCAAAATCCAGAATCTCAATGTAAATCTTCATTTGAGTTGAAAACCATAAGGTTTTGCTGGCCACAGGCAAAATACAAAGTGAGATGAAAAAATGCCTGGTAAAGAGGAAAGATGACCTTGCAAGATGGAAAATCCTCAGGACACAAAACTCTTCTCTCTCTCCCTGCACATATAGTGCCCTATGCATTCAGGTGGATAAGCTTTATGTTAGCACTACACTGCCACCCGTTTTACAGGAGTTTGGAGGGGCTGACCCTTTAGCACAGAAGCCATGATTTATTCACTTTCATTGTACCACGATGACTCTCAGTGTTCAAATATGCTTTTTTCCACATATGAGAAATGATATTGTATCAAGGCCAAAGCTGAACTGCAAACTGCTTTCCCTTCCCTACCCAAACCAGTTTGTGTTATTTGTAAATCTAACAATAACAAAGATTCAAAGGTCTATTACTCAGCGTCTCTTGATTTCCCTGTTTTATTTTGTGCCCCTTATCGATACTCTTCAGAGCTCAGAGCTGAGGCAACATAATGGGAGCCTGGAGACATTGTCTGCATCTCAACTAGGGTCTTGGCATTTGGTAACAGCACCAGGTTGTCTTTTTTTTTCTTTTCAGAGCAAAACAGCTGGTGAGTATTTGAGTGTGTGCTGGTGGCAGAGAACTTGCAGTAGAACTGGCTGTGAATCCTGCTGCAGAAGCAGTTTCAAGACACTAGCACTGAGCAAAGAGGCATGACAGATAAATAAGACAAAATGCAAAATATGCTTCTTTTCTGTTGATGAGGAGTTACAATTTTTTCAAAAGGCTCAGGGTCTTTACAGATGCTTTCTTCCACATTATGTACATCTCTTAAATGACTGAACAAAAGTCTTCCCCTTAACCTGCAGCCTTCTTTCATTTAAGTTTTCTGAAACACCTTGCTATTATAGTGATAGAAGTGGGAATTCATCATTATTAATGATGAATTCACCGACATGTCAATAATGTTTATCTGATTACTTTGGATGGTGAAGAGGGACTATAAGAGCTTGAGGGAAAAGCCCTGTTTGTTTCTAATGCCTCAAGAGGTATAATTTCTGAAAGAAGAACTCTCTGTAAAAGGTATTTTTTTACTGGGCTTGGCAGATACATATTCGTAACTGGGCACATCAAATGCACATTAATACATTATTCACTCAGTCATTCAGATGAACTGACACTTTTATTTAATCCTAAAAGACATTATAGTCCAGATCGACAGTACTAGTATTAATGGGAGACTGAAAAAATCGAATATTTGTTTTTCTTACAGTACTTCATACCATCCTCTAAAGTATTAACTCTTGGCTTTATTATTCACAAACCTTATTCATGCATTGCACAACAAACTGTTCATGCCGCAGCAGGTATATAGATAAATGCAGATTCTGACTTTAAAAAGGTAAAATTTAGGCAGAACTCTTTTACTCTGAAATGCATGGGCACATGCAAAGCCTAAATATTTACATTTCTAAAGATGCCATTATTAAATTTTATAAATATCAGGGGAAGCCCACCTTGCAAAAAATAAATTCCAGTCTTTCTGATACAAAGCACAAGAAGCACAAAAAGGACTCTATATTAACCAAAAAAAAAAAAAAAAAGAAAAAGAAAAAGAAAAGAAAAGAAAAGAAAAGAAAAGAAAAGAAAAGAAAAGAAAAGAAAAGAAAAGAAAAGAAAAGAAAAGAAGATTCAATTGTACCAAATAACAGTTTTCCCTGTCTGCTATTAATATGTTTCTAAAAAAGAATTAATTATGCACACTGTTTAGAGCTGTACTGGGATATTATTTAAAATAATGTGAATCTGGAAAAGCTCAGCAAAGGAGAGTGCAGTGGCTCCAGATGAATGTTCATGTTACCAACTGCCCAGTCAAGTCCGAGCAACTCCTTACACTGATCATTCCAAAGCAATTCTGGGATGCATAAATTTCTCTGTAACAGACAACATATTCCAAAGCATGTGCAAAATTACCTGCCCACACATTCATCAAAGTGTACGGTGAACTTCCATAAATCTCCTGTTACTTTTCCTCAGCTCTTTTTTTCTTGGCCCGTAAGAGTCACAGAGGATTTTTTTCCTTTCAACGTTTCAGTATTTGATATTACACCAAGGCAGGGTGCTGCCTGCACATTGGGTTAGTTTATGCAATACACTATAAAGTACAAAAATGACATGACAGAAAGGAAAAAAAGAGTTTCCTAATGTCTAACCTGAAAAAGAAAATTTGAGCAGCAAACCCAGCCGCAATTTTTATTAGGCAATTAAGCTGATTGCTTTTGTGAACTGGTCTCAAACTTGAATTACCTGCAGTCAGTTGGTGAGTGCAGGGACTTGGATCCCCACACATCTCAAGTGCAATAGATTCATACACCTCAGCTTTGATATTTCCCATGTTTCAGCTTACAAAACCCACACATGGTAAACAACTGCTCTGTCTCAATCATTTATCCCTCAAATACCATTGTCAAGGGGCCGTAAAGCATTGCTGAGGAAAGGTCTATGTAAGAATATTGCCAGATGGATTTGTGCAGAAATGGATAATTAAGTAATGACCAATTAAAATACAATCTGCAAATCTAGTAGCAGGAAAAATAAATTGTTAAGATAGATCTTAATTAGTTTTCCATTTATAATTGTTCTGTCCTAGTAAAAAACTAGTATATTTTAATCTCAAATCATAGTTTACTCTTTATCTTTTCATCTCTGTTGAAAGCTGTATGCCAATTGACATGAATCACATATACATTCACATGACTACTTACTGAATAACACTGCAAAAAAAAAGACTTAGTTTCTGCACAAAACCCTATAGGAGTGTGTGCTGTTCAAAAAGGTAAATCTGCAACAGAAAGATATTGCTAATATAGAAGAAAATGAGACTTAAACTATCCTCAGCAAACATCACTGGTAAAGCTTCATTAGTATGTATTTTCACATAATTCAATTAGCCAAAATACATACAAATGCTGGCAGTGCTGTTCCCTGCTCAGGGAGCATCAGTGAAGCTTTAAACAGATCTGAAACAAAATTGCATAAATGGCATGTAAAGCCCTGTGCATACAAAGATACCTTCAGGGTTCTAATAAATTCATGAAACTTTTTAAAGTATGATTTCCTAGCAGGCAATCACTTTTAATTAACAGGATCACCTACAGCAACACATGTCCTTCAAAAACTTACATTATTTTTTCTTTTTGAATTTCAAAGTTTCTGTAGTAAAAGTTGAATAGCTGAGTAGCTTAACCTCAAAAGGATTGCAGGCTTTTATGACAGTTATAAACCACTGTGGTGCCTTCTTTATAAGAAGAAAAGATTCTTAACACAACAGAGAAAGAAGGAAATCTCTTTTTAGTCATAGCTAGAAGCAAGCATTTCCTCCAAAGGTCAGAAAACTTTTCCTCAGTTAAAGAATATTTTTAAGGACATTGCAGGCTACTTGTACAAGGAATCTCTGTTAATTTGCTCTATGAATTACACATATAATTTCCAATATTTATTATTTTATATATTTTGGCATTTTCTTTTATTTCTCTGAGCTCTCAGTATACAGTTTTGGTAAACACTGGGATCATCTGGTGAAACTGGCCTCCATAATGAGCTTTACATGACAGAGAGCAATGGGAAGCTCGTCTCTTCATTAAAGTAAAAAAATCATACTAGTTTACTGACCACATCTTCTAGGGCTGTATGTTTGAGATGGTGCTTTCCACTTGCTTAGAAGCACATTGCCATATTCCAAAGCTGGCTAATCTTCTTCCCTGCAGATCTAAAGTCACACAATATTCCATATTTTGAGTTTGAAAGAAAAAAAGAGGAAAAAAGATAGAAAAAGTGTTAGCACATTTTAAAGGGACAATCTCCCTCTCCAACCCTCCCTTACATGAACCAAATCATTGATATTGGTACCTGAAAAACTTGAGCAGGATCTACATAAATTAATTTAGGAAGAAGGGTATGTTGTGCCTGGTTTGACCCAGGAGTTTTTACAGGATACTCATCCTCTAATAGTGGCCAGTGGTAAATATTTTTTTTTCCTTTTTTTTACATTCCTTCCAGGTGACCATGCATTTGGAACTTGGGGAAGGTGGTAGACACTGAATTGATGTGTCTATCAGTCAGCACCATGTCAGAGATATGCACAATGCCTTGTATGAAAGCACTGGCACATTGTACTCAGATGCATTTTCTGACTGGGAGAAGAACAGATACGGTAAAACTCTGGGACTGGAGAGGGTTACAAGCACCCTTGGAGCATTTGAAAGTCCTACTCAAGAAAGAGTTCTAAGGCACAGGTGGGCATCCAAGAGGACCAAAAGAGTAAAAAGCATGTTTATGGATCAAACAACTTTCTGGCTGAAAGGAGCATGGCACTTGCAGTGCCCCTGTGTTTGAAATGAACATGTAAGGACAAAGTCATGTGCCACAGAGAACTGGCCGTGCTCTGAGTGACTGTGCCATGTAAAAGCAAAGTGGTCACAATGCTGAGCATCCTTCAGGTGAATGGGCACCCTGCTTACACATGGGGGTATCTCTGCCATGGTGTGAGTGCCCTTTCATGGCACCCTGGCCAGGGCAGGTTCAGCTCACCCTCTTGACTCAGCATAGTGCCTTCTGCACTCTGCAGTGGGGCTTCTCAGCTCTTCATTGCTCCTCTGCAAATTCCCTGTCTTCCATCTGCCTCTCACATCTTTAGTTATTCCTAAAGCTGCCTTCCCCCCAATGGCTCTCCTATCTCTTGTCTGGGGTTAGACTCATCCTGTGCTCAGACAGAAGCTTACAGGAGCTGCCATGCCCCCGGGACTTTGGGTAAGTCCCTTCTCTGTGTATTTAATTTCAACCTGTTTTTATCTCTCCTGTACCTTAGAGTACCTTTGGAGCAGTGGCTCTTCTGTGTTTGTACAGCACCCAGTAAAAAGGCTGCCTTTTTCTTGGCAGAGGCCTCTCTGTAGTTTTTATTGAAGACCAAATGCAAGAAATTTACTGCTAAGAATAGGGTAATATGTCACTGCATGGGGAATGCTAATAATTTGTTGTTTGGAAAGACACAGAATACTTTAGTCTGTAGTTATTACACACAATATTTCCAATCAGTTCAATAACTGAATTTATTTATTTATTTATTTAGTTTTGTTTTTTAATGACTGAGGCCATGTATGCATATATGCTGTCCATCTATGTGTACCTCACAAAATGTCACCTGTGTCTGGTACACAATGTGTGTGTGCAGTTGTGTATATTGTGTTGACATGGATTACTGTATATTTTACTGTAGCCAGCAGCTGGATTGCAAAGGACAACCACTGGACAATTAAAAAGCATTCAGAAGGACACAGCCACGGTGCAATCATCAAGATATGCCAAAATAAATTAGCATCATGCAAAGTTAGGCAATGTTTAATTCATAGATCATGCCTATATTTAGCCATCTTATTATTTGCAATATAATCCATTCATTTATTGAAGGTTAATGCTAAGTTTTTCTCCTGGGCATTTGTTAGATGAGACACAAGGCAGTGCAGCCCTTTTGATTTTCATTCACTAGCTGGACAGAATTTGCTATAAAAATATATGTGCTTGTGGGTGGGTGTGCACATTCAAGCTGGTCTCATGTAAGCGCAGTCAACAAAAACAGGGAGAATTCCCTAACCACTGTTGTGACACCCTCTGTCATTCAATTTTTCCAAGGAAAGGCCACAGGTGAAATACTAATATTGGTTTATGAATGAACAGTTTCACTGCATTCATAAAGAGACTGTTGTTGATTTTGCAAAGGTGCACATAAAGAATAATGACTGAAGAGAAGGTGAATCACCACCCACTTTGGGGCACTCCATGAGATGGTGGAGGAAAGTCTCACAGGGCACCACAGAAAGAGATCCTTTGAAAACTGTATGAAATGTAGGAAAAGGACTGGGGAACAGAAGGAAAAGCATCAAAACAGCAGTTTGACTGGAGATATTAAAAGGTGAATGTCCTGAGACCATATCTGGGAAATGATGTTTGTGATGATGTGATCAAAAGTAGAGCTGGCCTAATCAAACGGAGAATATGAATAGCCTAACCAGGTTGAACAGGGTAAATTAAACTGTTCTGCTACAGAGAAACTGGACTGGATTATGTAGAAATTTAATATATTTTTGACAGGGTCTTGAAGCAACGTGATTTGGAATTAGTGACAAGATTTTGAAAGAGGAATACTTTCATATAGATCACACTGTCTAGGGATATGACTGGTGCCAATCATTTTGATAGCTAAGCACAAGAGAGCCCGATTTTCAAAGGTGCTGAGCACACACACACAGATCTTGTTCACTTCACAGGGAATTTTTTTTTGTGGTCCTCAACACTCAAATATTAGGCCCTTGGTTTCTGACCCTTAAGAAACTACAATGTTACTGTAAATGAGGAAGGACAGCTTATAAAATCTTATCTATGGAGAAGTACATTAAGTCCTTTTGGAGACGAGACCTTTTATACAGAAGAAA
This sequence comes from Pseudopodoces humilis, assembly GCF_049639895.1. Classification (NCBI taxonomy): domain Eukaryota; kingdom Metazoa; phylum Chordata; class Aves; order Passeriformes; family Paridae; genus Pseudopodoces; species Pseudopodoces humilis. Next base: position 20,866,878 of record NC_142202.1, read on the forward strand.
AAGCTCAGCACTGTAGAATTATCTTGGTAGCTACACAACTTAAAAAAGCAGAAGAGGAAAGGCACATCTGTAAAGCTGTCAAAACAGTGTTGGTCGGACGATAAATCTGTATTTCTATATCATTTGCCAGCATTAGGGGAGGTCTTGGAAGCAAAACCTTCACTGGCATTTCAGACTTTTGACTCAAAGGAAGTCTGTATGCACCTTTTTTGGATGTCTGTCTTCCATCTCTCTCCCATCTCTGTTGGCCACATCTTTTATCCTGTGTAATCATACAGGTACCCAGCAGATTCCCAGCTCCTTGGTTGGTTTTTGTGACCTTCCTTCAGGATATTGGAGAGCACTGTGTGGTAGGTGACATTCTTGGTAGAGTTAATGAATCTTTCAGATAATGGTCATAGCAGTGAAGGGGATCTCCTGCACACAGTGATCCTCCATGATCCCTCAATTTCCCTGAAAATAGCCTTCTTCAAGGCAAAGCTTTAGCAAAAACAGAAGTGTGCAGAGCCCAGCAGGAGAGAGGAAAGGTTTGGAAGAAAAGTATCTACTTCCAGGTCAGGCTAGAAAATCAAGTGTGGGTTTTGGTATAAAAAAGTGTTCCTTCTGCTCTAGAGCAGAAGTGTCAGCAAGCTAAGCAAAGGCTGGGAATAGTCTCACTGAGCTCTACTGAGCTACACTGGTCAGCCAGGCAATTTAAGAGAAAAGAGTGACTGTTGCCTCTGGAGCAGGCAAAGGAGTCATTTGGTTCAGAAAGAATACTGGGAGGGCTGGAGACTGGCAGCTGCTGCAGCTGGGCCAGTAAGGGCTGGGTGTCACCTTAGCAGTGATCAGTCAACACCTACCCAGTGCATCTGTGACTGCCAGTGTCCACTGCAGCTACGAGTGCTCCCGCTCCCTTCCCTTTCACAAAAGTACATGTCAATACATTCACTTATTCAGTCTCAGGCTTGCAAGCAGCATGACTTTAACTCTTCCATGAGGGTTCAATAACTGGAGACATCCATGCCTGTAAGCACAGAGTGAGGGGATTCCAGTTCTTCTTTATTCTAGGTCTGAGAAGGTTCGAGGTGCTTCACTTCTGGTTGGATTCTCTGCTGTTGGGAGGGAAAAGGATGTGTAGACTCCCATGGGAGCGATCACTCTCAGATCTTACTTAGTTCTTACTTTCTTTTTGGGTCAAGAAAACAATACTGTCAAAGTTCTCCACAAACTGCCTGTGGCTGCCCCAGAGATTATCAACTATAGCTGCTTTTTTGTCAGGTGGCTGAAGGAATCTGCACAAATTGCAGGAGAAATGAGTCAAGTCCCAGATACGCTTATATTCCTATAAAACCAGCAACATAAATGTGCAAAATGGGTGTAATAAATATAACAAATTAGCTCAAACTAATTTATAACTGTTCATAATTGTAAACTATTTTGTCAACACTTTGAAGTATAGCCCAAGGATTTGATTGATTGATTGACTGATTGATTTTTATTATCATTTTTTTATTATTGTTTTTTTTTCCAGAAAGACCAAATGAAGGCACCCTATGCAGGGTAACAAAGTCCAGGGGGACTGCCTGGAAAAACTGAGGGATGTCTGTGGTCTCTTCTAGTGGGTACTTGGAGAAGGCACAAATAGAATTGTACTCTTAGCTCTGCTATGTAACTTTATTACGTCACTTCACCTCTATGGTTCTCTTTCCATTGCCACTTTCCATATCTATTTTTTATTTTTATTGGGAGTCCTCGGCAGGAGAGACCATCCATTTCCTTGAGTTGGTACAGTAGCTAGGAGAGCTGGGCCATAACCTCATTGCAGCTTTCTCTGTTGCTAGAAACTTTCATGACAACAGATTTCTGAAGGCTGGAGAAAATCCAGTTTTTCTGACTCAGAGTGGAATTATTCTTAAAACTCAGAAAGGCAAAACAACTTTTGGGTACTCTTTCCATATTTTCAAACAGGTTTAAATTTAGATGGAAATAGGCTTTATTTACTCCTAAACCTTTACTGATTTTTGTGAAGCTGGAACACAATGAGTCATATTTTGTCAATTCCAATTCCACTGGTGTAACCCACATCCATTTCACCTCCACTGATTTTACTCTTTATGTCTGCCGCTTGCAAGGCATCTATCCTTGGGCTTGATAATTAGACAAAGGCAAAGCTGCAGTTCCCTCTGCCTTGGGATTTAGGTCAGAATCCACCCATCATGAAACAGAGCCTGACCCAGTGTATTTAAAGTGAATAGACGGAGCAAGTACTGCTGGGCCACATCATGGAACACACCCATTGCCTTCTGTTGACAGATGAGTGGACCTGCTGTCATGGGTTATGCTGCTTTGAAGAGGCTGCTGAGTTTTGGTTGGCCCCAGGTAGAGAACCTGAAGAAAAGTTCTTCTTTAAGGGAAAAATAATTCTCCTAGGCTTCACCTTATCCTCTTTCAGACGGACCTACATGTTACCTACCTCAGAGCAGGGATAGAGTAATTAGGAAAATAGATTTCAGTCTGATGGCTGGTGCAGGTGGAGGAAGGGAATAGCGGAATGAAGGTGGGAATCATGCTCTCTTTCACAGATTACAACACAAAGTAGAAAAGGTACTGATAGCTGTAGGGCAAGATACATTTCTAATCAGGATTTAAATCCTGAATGGATGGATGCTAATAATTCATTACTCCTTTCCTACTAATTAACAGAGTGTTTCACAGCACCCTCTAGAGAGCCTGGCCAGAACATTGTTCTGCTATGCGTGCTTCGTACAGCACTCTGCTATCTCTATTATCTTTTTGTAGGGACAGGGGCTTTTTCACAATTTGACATCAAAGTGCTTGGAAACAGCTGAAATTATTTGTTACTTCAGTAGGCCAGCTGGTTCTGAGGAGATTGGTACTCAGTCTTAACTTGCAGTCATCTTGTTTCTCTGGTTCATCTGAAAGTTCCTTTAATGTTTAATTTACTTGATCTAATGCTCACAAGAAACAGAGAAATAGAAAAAGTCTGGTAGAGGAGGACTAAGGAATTGAGGACAGGAGTGAGCAAGGAATGTTTATAAGTAACAGGCAGCTGCTTCTTAAAAAATGCCTCTGCAGCAGGGAGTAATACTAAGAAAATTATTTCAATTTCTACTTGTTTTTGCATGGCTGAGAGCCTGGCTATTTAACTTGGTGTAGGAAAAAAAGGCTGTGGCATGTGTGCAAGTATCAACCACAATGTAGCTTAGCAGCAGTGGAGCTAGTGCATGAAATAAAGAACACTTAAATGAAAATAAAAGGATCTGCCTGTAGATCAAATGTGGTGTTTGTACAGAACCCTATTCAAAATGGATACAAATGCATCAATTCCTCAGAATTATAGGTGAATCAAAGGAAAATTACATCCAGAAAGATAAAGCAATCAACTAGCAGCCTTACCATGTGAGAGGCAGAGATGCAACTTTGAAGCTTCCCGTATGGCTTGCCAAAGAGCCAGATGTTGCAGGTGGAACAATGTCCTTTCTGGCTTAGCATCTGGTTCCTGTCGTTCTGATCCACAGAAAAAGGAGATGAGGAAGGATGTGGTAAAAATCATTTTATAACTTCATTTAAGAAAAGAGTGTTTTCTATTGCTCTTGTCATAAAATCACATTTGAAATGAGCATTTTTCTTCAGAAGTGGAGACTATCACAGACAAATTAATATGGGATCTTCACCTTTCACTGCAGTGTGTTTACTTTGCTTGGATCTTAAACAACTAATTTCTTGGCCAATAAGAGATTATATAGCCCCCAAAAGTAACATAACCCAGAAAAATCTTTGTTCTTCACATTTGAGGGGAAGTATTAACTATTTGTGAGAGCAAGGATTTGGGATTTATAAACCCTTGGTTCCTTGACCCTGTCACTCACACACACCCTTTGTATACTCTAGGTTATCCTCACCTCTTCAAAGGTACAATGGTGAGCAGCTTTCTTAGACATGTGGATAAAATAATACCAATCTGTAAAAGGTCTTAATACTTACATTTTTTTAAGGCGTGAAACAAGTTCAACTCCTGGCTGATCAGTTCACAATTCCTGCTGAGTCTTTCCTGGTATTTCAGTTTCCCTTGAGAAGATGTGCCACCCAGATGTAGCAAAACAGAAAGCCAACCACATCAGCTGGCCTTCCTTCCTTCCTTCCTTCCTTCCTTCCTTCCTTCCTTCCTTCCTTCCTTCCTTCCTTCCTTCCTTCCTTCCTTCCTTCCTTCCTTCCTTCCTTCCTTCCTTCCTTCCTTCCTTCCTTCCTTCCTTCCTTCCTTCCTTCCTTCCTTCCTTCCTTCCTTCCTTCCTTCCTTCCTTCCTTCCTTCCTTCCTTCCTTCCTTCCTTCCTTCCTTCCTTCCTTCCTTCCTTCCTTCCTTCCTTCCTTCCTTCCTTCCTTCCTTCCTTCCTTCCTTCCTTCCTTCCTTCCTTCCTTCCTTCCTTCCTTCCTTCCTTCCTTCCTTCCTTCCTTCCTTCCTTCCTTCCTTCCTTCCTTCCTTCCTCCCTCCCTCCCTCCCTCCCTCCCTCCCTCCCTCCCTCCCTCCCTTCCTTCCTTCCTCCCTCTCTCCCTCCCTCCCCACAGTCCATCTCCAACAGGAAGATGCAGTTGCTACTATACTAGGGCACTATAAAACCTACTTTGAAGAACTGATTATAATGGCTTTCCTTGATTTTACTCTCTTTATGAAAAAGCCTCATTGCCATTAATTAAGTTACTTCGGTTGTGTGCAATTGCAACCAATTTTTATTGATTGGTTAACCTGTCTTTTTCTCTTACTTAAGTACTTTCCACTAACAATGCTGAGTTTGCAGCATGTGAGGAGGGTAATACTGCTAGGGAAAAAAAAGACCTGTAGATTTAGGATGCAATGTCAGGTTCACCAAGAGGACATTGCTAAGCAGATCACAAGGCAAATGACAGGAAATATGAGTACAAATGAGTTGATCACTCTGCCAGAATCCAATTTTATGTGGCTGCTGGATCCTTGTGATAGTGTACTGTGAAGGACAGAAGGCATATTCCTTTTGGGTTTTATTTTTTTTCATGGTGCACCATACATCAGGCCAAGAGCAAAGTCTCTGTTTGAGGTCAGTTTTATTATTTTCATTCCAAAAATGTTTTGCGTTACTCCAGAAGTTGTAAAAAATAATATTGCTCCAAACGTGCCCCATGACCACTGGGAAGGGGCTCATGAAACTCCATATATGCAGCCCTGTAGGCAGTGTCACATAAAATATGATATGACATGGTAACATAACAGACACTGACAGGTTATCCAAGTGCTTCCAGCAAGAAGGCAAGAATCTTAGTACCACTGGCGCATCATTATAGAAATTACCAGTGAGCTATTGTCTACTGTGGGTTTTGGAAGGTGCCTCTGGGGAGAAGACTGGGGTTTCTGAGAGGACTCAAACTCTCTGAGTTTGTGAGAGCAGATCCCACTGCAACTGGGCCATCAAACAGAGATTAACAATTGATTAATGCGTAACAGTGAGAAAGCTTGTGGCTCGGAGAATCCACAGCAATGCTTGAACAAAACCTTGAAAGGATTTCCTCTTATTATTTCCACATCATGATCATCAGAATCAGGCTGATGTTCTATGAGAAGGACAGCTTAATGTTTGTTATCATTTCTGAAAGCAATTATTGCTGTTTAGATCTGAGCTTCTGGCCTTCACAGTTAAAAACAGGTGATGTCCAAGTCTTCTGGCAGAGTCTGAGAGCTTTGATTATGTTAGGCAATCAACTTCCTTGCTTTCTCCTCTTTCTCAAAGGCCAGAGTTTTCTGCTTTGCTTTTTCCACTAAAAAAAATATTTGTGACCATATCTCTCTGTGTTTGTGCCCTATGGTTATAAACATTTTTTCGCAGACTTGGCCTCAGGTCATGAGATGAACCTGCCCAAAAATTTCACATCCAAATTTTTTCCTCCAAATTGTTGTAAATATTTGTCTCTAATGTGTAATATCGGAGTGTGAAAATCAGTCAGAGGCAATGAAAATAGTTAGACCCTGTATTTGTACATATTCCCCTATTTCAAAGTCATACTTTATTATATCATACATATTATTAAATCATACATATGTGACATCAGTATTACTCACAAATTTCAGCAGTCTGAGAAATTGTATTCATATGCCATTTATAGCAACATTTGCTCCAATTAAGCCTAAATCAACAATCTCATTCTAGATGAGTTATTGTGTGTTTGTGGTTTTTTTTTTCCTGAAAGCATTTGGTTGATATCATCTTGCCTGATTTTTCAATGTGCCATGTAAAGATTAAATTAAAACTTGGTGTGGAATTTTTTCTGGGTCATATGCCAGTCTAGCTTAGTGAAGCTTTTTATTTATCAAGAAACTTCCACAAGTGCTAAGAGGGAGACATGGTAGCAAACTGCAGCTGCATAGTAAAATTTTATGGCAAAAAGAGAAGGGCAGTTGTGCCTTTCTGTCCAGGAAGTCATTCTATTTTAGTGTTCAGAGAGTTGCATATTTTGCTGCCTTCTGGCTCTGCATACTTTCCTTTTCCCACCTGGCAGACACCCACTCCCTTTGTGCTTCTCTTGCCCTTTCCACCCTGCATGCTGCCTCCCTCCTCCCACTGCGTCAAAGATCCTGCGTGAACCCCATTCCCCACATTCCCAGGCCTGCAGCTCTCCCTTCTTTTCATCCCAGAAGCTACGGTAGTAAATAAATTCATAGGTGACCACCTAGTTTCAGGGGGCAGTTTGAACATAGCCACCCTGTTTTTGGGAAAAGCAAATCAATGGATGTGGGCACAAGACATTTCATTCCACTTTGGCTCTAAACAGAGACATCCAGGGCCTGTTTTATTTGGTCATTCTGATACAGCTTGTGTGGCCATTTGCCCTCCTTCCATTCCCAGCCCTGCTCTGCTATTTTGAAGGCCTCATGTGCCTCTCCCCTATGCCATTTAGGGTTGAATTTTCACAAATATCTGTTTTAGGCTGCATTATTAATACTTCTGAGTGCTCAAAAATCATAAGATGCTTCAGCACAGAAAATTATGTCATTGGCTTAAATATTGGAAGATTAAAAATAATACCTTTTAGACTCCTTTTATTACCTCTGAGGGATTTTTTGGCAGGAGAGGAGAGGTTTTAGGACATATTCTGGTCATGCTTCCAAGCTTTCCTCTGCATCATTGATGGAAATTACCTTTTTATTATTAAATGAGAGTAGAGATTCTCAGCAAATCATATGATCCCAGGAGAAGGGGCTTTAACACTGATACAGTTGGCAGCAACAATTCAGAATAGAAGGATCTCATTAGCATTATCTCTGATCTTCTAGTTGTCAGAACTATAGGGAGGGGGTCTTGGCCCTAAAGCTAACTTTACCCAGAACTACCAGGAATGCACCACCACAAACACAGGTTAAAACTATGTTTGCATGGCACAGTGCAGTGCCATGTAGAGAAACTGCATTTTGGTCAATTAGAGGTAGTTTGGGTATCTTCATGTGGCACTCTATTTGTTCACTGGAGATATACTCATTACCTTCTTTCAGCCTCTGCCAGAGTTTTCCTTGTGTGGGATAATGAAGGGGTCCCTTTGTTCCATGTTTGCTGCTGCTGCTGCAGAGGGTAATGGACCGTGTTCAGGCAAGCCTGCTGCACTGACCTCCAGTGCAGCTCCCAACATACTTGCAAAATAAATGGCCAAATCCATTTAAGCACCAAAGCATTGATTTGGCAGCTTAAACTTTATGCTCCTGCTTTGAAAATGTGAAACTTTTGTGCAGCAGTTAAGAAAAAAAATATGGTTGCATTTGTGGGCATTGGAATATTTTTTTCCATTTGGTTATAGTGAGAGGGAATCCACATAACTGATTCCAAAGCTGAGAGGAATAGTTTCTCACCCATGTGAATGGTCCAACCATAAAACTTGGTATTGAAAACAGGAAAGAATTGCTGGATGTTGATCTTCACAAATATACTCTAGGAAAAAAGAAAACTATTCAGTTAGACCTATGAAGTTTAACACCTGCTAGCTAGAAAACAGTACACATAAACACATATATAGACACAAATAAAAGGAAATCAGTGGTAAGCAGGGAATAACACCTTTCTCTCTTCAGATAAATGGTTCCATCTGATCTATAGCAGCTTACTGAACCATGAAGTTAGTGAAGCAGGGCACATAATTCATGTTTCAAGCCATTAGAATGAATTGAGTCTCCACAACTTTATAGAAACATCATCTCTTTAGCTCCATTTAAGCTATGTGCTCAGCCTCAGTGAATGCAAACATGAGCTCCAGAAAACAGCATTTTCTTAGGTGCAATAAATGCTTTCATGGTCATAATTTTAGTGATGGTTTCTTAAATGATGCTTTTGAGTCTTGGGAGAATGTAAATGGCATGAAATGCAGTAAGGACATCGCAAAAAGTCCATGAAGGAAGTAAGCAATGGCAGCCTCTTCCAGAGAGTGGGCTAAATCATCATACCTGCATAAAGAATGACTTGACTCCCACCAGTTATTTCCACCTGTCCTTTAGAAACAATACCATTGTTGTATCAGAAGCAGCCAAACATGATCATAATTGCTTAGGCTCTCATATGGACAAGAGCTCAGGCTCTCCTTAAAAAATGTATAAACCTCCTTGTTTCTAGCTCATTTTGGTGGATAAGAGGTCACCCCCATTGGTGAGATGTTTAGATGATGTGCTGCTTCATCCTGACATCAGTGCTGTTCCTTACTTAGACTATGGTTTTGGCCACTTCTGTATATTCACTTCTGTTGCACTATAAACAGCATCGACACATTTTTCACAATGGCTTCTAATTCATGTGACAAAATTTTCCTTAAGGCTATCCTTGGTGAGACATTTGGTGAAGAACAGTAATACCAAGATAAGTTTGTTTGGGATTTTTTTATTCTCATGGCTGTGCAATATGTAGGTGGCACTGATGAGTGTGCAGAGCCCTCATGGTGTTTGTAGGGCCATGTTAGAGGGAGTAGCCAACACTGATGCAGTGCAGGCTAGTGGCAAGGGCAGCAGAGGGTCCAATTCTAATTTTTAAGGGTCTAATTCTGTTTTCCCAAGTATTTGCTGATATAGGCAAAAATACTTGTGCCCTCAGCGTCACTTTGCCTAGTGCAAAATACTTGTCTTGTGCTGTGAAAATTCAACCTGTTTAGAATCTGTTTGTGGGATCCTGAGAGAGGGAGATGCTGCAGAAGTGTGAGAATTATTTACACCATGCTAGCTGGCTGTGCTCTAAAGAAGCGGCATCAGCCCCTAAGAATAAATCATGCAAAGTTACCTTGGAATTACTGAAGAGCAGGGGATATTTACCGCACAATTTCATTAAGAACTGTGAGGGTGACTCTGGTTTGTGGGATGATGTAGTGAAAGCTTGCATGGTCCACCATGGCATGAGAAATAAATGCCTTAGCCTAAAATTGTGACTTCAGATTAAAGTGTCACATGCAGTTATTTGGTTTCAAAACTTACTCAGAATGAAAACACATTTATTAGAGTAAGTGCAATCTATATCTGATAAATGGGAACACATCTGGTCCATATCCCTGATACAAACCCCTCAGTATTAATTATATTGATGGTTAAAGCTGAGGAGTGAGTTGAACATTATTTATAGTGTTCTTTGCTAAGTAAATAATTTTAAAAATGGCTTTCTAAATGTAACATTTCCCTTTTAAGAAGCCCTACAGAATTAAAGAGGCTTTACAATGGAACATGAAACATATTGCAGAGGGAGAGACAGAAGCTTGCTTGATTAATGCGCACGATTATCAGCGATGCAAATCACTTTCACTTATTAAGTCTTGTTTAATATCCTAATGAAGGCTTCCTGAGCAGATTTGATAATTCCAGAGAAAGTGACTGTGAACTAATGCCCTTTCAACATGTTGAGAATGAGCAGTGCTATAAAGAAAACCTCATTTACTATAATTCCCACCAAATGTGGTATCCTTTTCTAGACTCCTACCTCACAGCAGGAGACAATTAACCTTTTCAGTGCCAGAAGTGATTCCAACATGTTCCAGCTGCGAAGGCCAGCAGGTCAGGCATGAATGAAGTTTACCTTCCTCTTTTGGTCTGAAAAACCACAATTATGCAAACATGTCAAGAAAGCCCTGAGCAGCTCCGAGCTTTCACGTGGGTTCTGCCAGCTCGTGCAAATGTGCTTCTTACCTTAGAGAGGGGTCTGCATCAGTTCAGCAAAGCAGGGAGCCTCTCACAGGGAACGCTGTGCATTGCTCAAATCATTTCAAAGCAGCTCTTTCTGAATGCACTGCAACAACCCAGAAGATTCCCTCACTGAATATCCAGGCAATTAAAGTCTCATTGCTTCTAAGCCTGTACCATTCAAATGGCTGGAACTGGGATGGTCTAACGATAGAAGAGAGTCAAGGCATGTTGTGGGATGTAATGCCCTTTTTCCATACACCCAGCCTCACTTCTAAATTTGGAAGTGGTGGGAAGCAATGGAAAATGGAACATTTTCCCTTTTCCTCCCTTGACCCTGTCCATGCAAAGTATGACTTAACATTACCAGACTGTTCCAGGGCTGGGGTGGCCACACCTGTGCACAGGCAAACGAGCTGTTGATGCAGAGGGTTGGAAAGCTCTTTACACGTGATGGAGCTGGGAGACCCCTGTTCAATTCCATAGCTTTAAGCTTTCCCTTAAACCATGGCCTTTTCCAGACGGACCTGCAATTCAGTGCTTTGCAGTTTCAGAGCTTTACAGATTCCCCCTTTAATTTAAAAGAGCAAAACCAATGTCAAAGATATAAAGAAATAGCTTTGATGAAAAAAAAAAAAGTGATTTCAACTTGTGCTTATCTGGAGATTTTCTAGGAAAAACAAGACTCATAGGTAGATTTGTTTTTAAAACAACCAGTCCCTTGGGAAGGAAGCACCTGAGGGGGAGAAATTGAAAGGCAGCTAACTCTTAAGAATTTTGTGAACGTTTTTATTAGATCTGTATTAGGGCAAGGAATATGGATTGGACTGTGCATTTGTAGACATAGTCAGGAAACAAGTTTTCTAATCCACATGCTCATATAAGACAGGCTTTTAATATAGATTTATAATAAATGCAGTTTTGTGGTACACATCTCCCACATGACTGAGAGCTGTCACATGAAATGAGACTGTAGGACTGGATTTGTATCTTTATTTCTGTGTATAATGAATTGAGAACAGCATTTCAGATAACTATAGGTGATATGATGGATCTCAAGGGTATAATCACATTTCAGCTGCTAATAACAGTAGCGGCAGTAAAAGTAAGGATACTTTAAGAACTTCTTTTGTTAATAAAAGGCACCCAGGTTGTATCAGTGTCAAATTGAGGGAGCTTTTACAGTTACCTTCTGAAATTATGTAAAAGCAAATTAATTACTGCAGTCCATCAATAAACTTTTCACAATGAAAACATTTCAGTATACAGCTATATTATATATTTAATGTAAATACTGAAAGTAGTTGAGGCTGAAAAGTCCTACAAGAGTAAATAAAATGTACATATGTTATCAACTTTCAGGCATCAGCTGAGGTAGATTGTTCAGTCACAAAACTTCTGTGCATCTGTTTATTGCTGTATGTGCTGGTGACATCCAAGTCTTGTGTTCACATGAGACAACTTTGTGGTTTGGAATTCCTCACTACTTCAGCCAGAACAAATAACACTTTAAAGTATCTAATGCTAGGACAAAGAAGAGGTGTTGCTCAAGTCTTCTTCTCATATAGATGAATATTAAGCATTTAAAGTTGAACGAGAAATATGAGATACTTTAGTCAGATTGGCTTCAAAGGGTGAGAAACAGCTGCTCTTTCCTTTTTTTTTTTTTTGATAAATCGTTTCAAAATAAAGGCATGTCAACACTTTTTTTTTATGAGAAATGAGAAAAGGTGATATCAAACCCAGTTCTCATCCCTTGAAAAATGTTACTATAGAAAAGAGAAAAAAAATATTTTCACAGCCCACCTCTTGAAAACTTGCCAACAGAGCTGTTGCCCATGCAACATTCTCTCACTCTCATTCTCCAGAGAGAATGAGAACAGCCACAGAGACATGCACAACTCAGAGACTAAAAAGGTGTAACCGGAATAGAAGAGGGAAATCAGATGGAAGATGAAGCTGAGGAATGGAAAACCACATTTGGGGTCATATCATACCTACTAGTGTTACTCAGTTCCTAGATAATGGGCGTAGAGATGTGTATCGCTAATTCTCATTAGCAGCTGGTCCTGAGGCTGTCATGGCCTCTCTCTGTTATCAACATGTTCTTGTCCTTGGAACCTCTCTGTCACTGTAGTTTAATTGGCTTGAGTAAACCCTTAGTGATTACTGGATAAGTAGTACCGAAGCACAGACGAATCCAAAAGAGTCTCTCCGCCTGCTTTGTGACCACCTGTGTGCCAGATCCTGCCTCTTTGGAGCTCCTGGGAGCTGAGCTCCCTAAAACTAGCAGCATGTTATTTTAGTTCATGCCTCCTTCCACAAGGGTGTGGCCACACCCGAGCGGGTTGTAGTGCTCTGACAATTATTTCCATTTTGGTGATTGACAGTGTAGCAATTATCTGGAGGGTGTGGCCAGGTCTGCTTCGGGGACCCGCAGCGTTGTGGGTGTCCTTCATCTAACTCCGTGCTCAACACAGTTCTGTTCCAAGTGTGGACAGTGGCCTATGAAATGTGCTAATTTTTAGTGGTTGTTCTGTAAATTAACCACACATCTTAAAACAATGGAGGCATGTGGGAATTTCTGTCTGCTGAATTGTTTCTCGATTATCATCATATAAAAACATTCATATGCCATCATATCTCTTTTTGGAGGCAGCCCTGTCTAGATGGCTTTCTCCCTTTTTTCTTTGCTCTTTGTCCTCTTATTGGAGACACACAAGGGCACTTCCCTCTAAATTGGTCTCATTCACATGGCCTTTATAATGAAAAAGTCTGCCTGGAAGATTGCTCCTAAAAGACAGGTATCTGTTTCCTAGCCCCGGGCATTTAGCATGTGTAAACACCGCAGAAATCCACACCTTTAGTGTGTAAAAGCATTTAGTACCCAATGCCAACAGTCACAAGTGAGCAAGTGAAACCCAGTGTTGAAAAAACTGTTTCAAAAATATGTTTCACAAAACTACAAAATTATAAGCTCCCCTCCCTTTCTTCCCAATGAATTCCCTGTAAGCATTAAAGAATAATTTCCTTTAGAGGCACGAAACTGTTTGCAAGAGGTAGCAATAAATACCTTTAACATATAGGTTGCTGAGTGACTTAAAACTACCAATGGCTACCAGTGCAGTTCCAAAGTGGCCCTGCTGCAGAAATTACTGTTGTAACTGATATCCATCCCAATTACACAGGAAGAGAAGCCTTGAGCTGAGGGACATGGAGTCCAATTACCCTTTTAGCTAGAGAGGTGTTTGCTGTGTGTCCAGATCAAGGCTCTTGTGGGATGTTGTGGAGAAATCACCAAACGTCCTGTACATTTTGGGTGAATACAGAGAAGAAAGGAGTCTCCATGGATATTAATCCACCATCTTCTATCAGACTATCCACACTGTTCTTTTCTTTCTTTTTTACCTTTATGAATACTGTGTTTCTGCATATTTCCAGTTCTTTGTGAACTGAAACAACAGATGAAACAGATGAACCCACTTTGTTGGCATGCAGAGATTGGCTTTTCTTGATGGTCTTGTCCTCTTTTAGGATGAAATCATACAAGCATCTCCCTCCTGGATAGCACCAGCTTTCAGGAATTATGAATATTTAGGAAGACTTTGCACCAGTCACTGGTACTTGCAAACTAAAACCTCATCTAATTCCCTGAAAAATGGAGTAAAACATTGGTTGGATTGAAGTAAATGTACCCTTGACTTTGGCCTGCCCAAGATTGTATAAAAGCTGTTTATAAACACTTGTTTTTGTTATCAGTAATCCCAACCTATTTTTACAGAGGCTGAAATATATCTGTGGCAAAGCACTAGATGATAATGATACGTATACACACAGACAAACTAATTTCCAGAGATTAAAGGAGAGTGAATTTCCTAGATGAACTGCAAATTTCACCCACCTGTGGGGTGTGTAAATATAGATATTGGGTGGGAAGCAGGTTTTGTTTTGCTACTGATGTGATGTAGTGATGAACTCTGACATGTTGCTGACTGTGGTTACTCGATAAGTGTAAGATGTGAAAAGCCAGCAATAACACTAGATGGTATCAGATCTCTAAAATAATATGTGTTTGAAGGTGTTAGATATAAATATGGCATTACAAAAATAAAAACAGACAAAGGCATAGTTTATTCATGGAGGAAAAGAAACATCAGAGGAAACAGACCTTTCTTTTTCTGTAGATTTTCAACAAGGAAACTGATCAGTAAAAAACAACAACTTTAAAATCATGTTTAATATTCTGGTAAAGCCAAGGGATGTGCTGCTAGAATTTTAACAGGAAAAGCTTCTGAAAAGTGCTGCTCCTTAACTGCTGAACTTTTCGGTGCCACCTGAGTAAGACCATTCTCTTCCCATCTTTGCCTCACAGATCAACAATTACTTGTCCTTCTTGCTTACCCCCCACTGCCTTTGTTGCTTTATGGTACAGCCACCCTCTGCCATCAAGCCAGGGCTGTTCCTAAAGAGAGAGTGGTGCTGACCAGGACTTATTCACCTCTCTTGGTTCTGAAGGCATGTAAAAAAAGCTGTAAAAATATATTAACAAAAAAAAAAAATTAAATTAAATATCTCTTTCCCTTGAATGATCAGACTGCATGCATCCATCTGTTATTGGTCCAAATCAATAAAGTCTTATTTGTGCCAAATCCCTCTTGATTTCTTATTTAATCAGTTGTTTAAAGAATGTGTTTGATGGTCTCACGTAATTCATGCCAAGGTTTCTGCAGGTGTTCATGTGTTCACCTGTCTTCTGCTGTCATCTGGATGTGTCATGAGAGCATTTTCTAGTTCTTTCTGCCTTTGGGTGGACCACCATGATACCCTGTTACTTTTCTGCCTTATATTCCAGAGCTTGAGTAAGTTACCATGCTCAGGGTTTATTTGCTCCAAAAAATCCAGATTTCTTAAATTCTCAAAAATGTGTGCAATGAATTAACACTTCAGACAGAGCAGAAGGAATATATCTGTTCCCCATCAAGAGACCACATTATGCAGAGAAGTGAAACTGTGTCAAATTTCTGGGCACTGTAAGTTTGAGCAGCTTCTTTGAAGCAAATGAACTTAGACCAATTAACACCAGCTAAGGATCTGCTTTGCTGAATTCCCGGTGAGTGTGACAGGGCTGCCTAATGAGAATCGGTGGAGAAGGAACTGCAAAGGAAGGGATCTAAATAAATGGCAGACAACCCATCCACTCTACTTAAAATTGTTCTACCTGATGATAACAGTTATGATCAAAGACAGGACAAGCAAGATACAGCACAACTGCTTCTGGCTTGGGGAATTCTAGGGAAGAACTGTGGCCTTCCCTTCTCCATTCCCCCTGTACTGTCTTTGCCTCAGTTATATTTCTGGAAGTCTCTCATTTCATACAAGCAATGCCTAAGCTTGCTCCTGTACTTGCTTTCATTTTGCAGCTAGAAGGGGGCATGGACATTTCCGTCTCTGCCTATCTCTGCTGATTTTGCTCTCCCTAACGGCAAAGTTACACAAGTACAAGGGAGTTTGGATGCTGTCTGGACACCGAGGGGTCAGGTCAAGATGTTTAGTGGTAAATATGGATTTCAGAGATCTCTAGACATCTTAAAAATATCCAGATTATCAGAAAGTGCTTAGTAGCTTCTGGAAAAGGAGTTCCTTTAAAATGCTTCTGCTTATGCACCCAAGAGCAGAAGGAATTCTGTCAAGGGCTGGCCTCCTTATCTAGAGGCTGGTGTGAACAACTGCTCCTGGAGCTCAGATGGGCAGTGTTGGGATGCCCTCCACGCAGGAAGCTCACCATAAAGGCAAAGCCTGAACAGGTGAGTAATAAAAAACAAGGCAAGCCCACGTGCCTTGCAATTAGCAACACAAGAGGTTATGGCCATCACCGGAGCTTTTGCCTTGAAGTTACCGTCCCTGAATCAGAGACCTAGATCAGGATGTCTCTGAACAATTACCCAAAATATGGACAGGGAAAGGAGTAAAAAAGGGAAAGTTCCCATATCAAATGACATCTTGTTGCTTTGACCAGTCACCTTTTAAATATTTATGTTTTATTTTTATCTGCGTATTAGTGAGACATTATTTGTGCACAGGCTGTTAAAAACAGTTCTAAGGGAAACACACTTCCAGCTGGTTTCCTCCTGTTTTCCATCTGCTGTGTGTATGTGTCTTTGGAGGCATTTAACTGTTTCTTGTCATGGTAATTGGTATTTTTTTCAGTAGTGAAGGTGGGAGGGGTGGAGGAGAGAAACCCTAAGGCATCTGTGTTTGTGTTCGGTTGATCTCAAAGAGATTACCCTGGCTATTTCCTTATAAACATTATATGCTTTAAAAAATATGGGTTGGGACAGTGGAAGGGTACAAACATCAGGTAAAATTTTTTTAAGAGTTAACTTCCCTAAATTGTATCTTTGTATTCTTCTATTTATGCATCGTTACTCTTTCCCCATTTAATCTTAAATATGTAAATCCTCAATTTATCTGGAATTACTTAGTGAAAGGCTGATGTGTGAGTGTGGCAGATTATAATATTCCATCGCCACCCCTGATCCTCTTTACCTCTTATTCTTTTCATAGCAGATCAAAAAAAGCTGTATGCGTGCCACAAGAATATATTATTTTAAGAGACTTGGACTTAGAAATTGATTTCCTTGATGAGAAAAGGAAAAGTCTCCTTCTGACCTGAAGGGTCACTTCATAATCCTGTCACTCTACATCAAAAAGCTTTTTTTTTTTTCTTTTAGTAGAAGATGAGAATATTTCTGAAAAGGAATTAATTTTTCAGATACAGTGAAAATGATGACTTAAAGAGACTTAGCAGATGATAGAGGGTTGTCCTATTCAGAATACATCTCCTGTGATTAGAACAAGCTCTGAATATATTTTAGGGTCAGGCAGTTTTAGATGGAGATTGGGATTTGTACTTTGGGATGAAACTGATCTTATATTTTTATCGAAGTACTTAAGGTTTAAGCTGTAGCCTTCCTTTTTTTTTGCAAAGGGATTTCACCGGGTTTTATAATGGGGATTGGTGCAAACAGCCAATAATTTCTGTGTATGGACTTTAGTTAATAGGATGTTTGAAATGAAATGACTTTCAGCACCAATAATTAGGCTTAGATATTAATACTTTTCTTCATTGTACTTTTCTTAACAGAAAGAACCTGATACCAATGTAGACTTTTATAACCTATTTTATTTATGCAATTAATGAATATATCTTAAGGAAATTCCTATAAACCGTATGCTTAAAAACCAGCAGTCCCAAATACAGCTATGAATTAATAACATGGTGCTGTTGTGTGTGTGCACAATGCACACAGGTGCTTATATTAGGTGTGATCATGTGTGGAGACAGGTGAAATACCGGTTTAGAGATATATGCAAAAAACCCCATGAAATATGCACTTTATGACACATAATTTAAGATGATATTATAATATATAAAGCATAATATACATCATTTAATATTTAATAACAATATTTTAATGTATATGTTATTGCTGTATAAATTAATTATACAGGTTAATTACGCATTGTATATTTTATATATGCAACCATTTGATAATTATTTAATAGGAGTACTCAAAAGCTATGAACAAGAGGCTCAAAACATTTTAAACAGCTTAAAAGCCTTTGTGCAGGTGCACTAATAAAACAAAAGGTCACTGCTCGGAAGAGCGTAGAATTACAATTTGTTTATACAGTGATAATTATTATATGATACTGTGTATGTTTAACATAAGGTATATAAAGAGAAATGCAAATTCCCTTTCTGTAGATAAATTGGCTATTGTCTGAACTGTCTGTTAGTTGTTCTAATTGCTGGTCTGAAGGCAGCAGCAAAATATTGCCTGGTAAAACTGTTCGTGTGATGATGGCATGAAGTGTTAAAGCAAAAACAATTATTGAACAAAAAAAAGATGGTTTTTTATATGAGAACTATTCTACCAGGGAAATTTTTCTTGTTTTTCGAGGGTTTTAAAAATGGGTAATTTATGAATATTTAGTGAAGGTTTCTCGCTCATATTACCAGCTGCATTTGGAGATCGACAGAGAACTGTATCACATGCAGGAGCTGCAAAACCGAAGTAAACCTGTGGTTTGAGCTCTTGCTGGTGATTCCTGTATGAGTCTGGTCTCTAAATGCTGATGATTGCTCCAAATTGTAATCAGAGGATCCCAACTGCTAACTTGAGTTGAATGGAATTGAAAAGCAGGGTTTTAGTCTAATAATCTAGTTTAGATCTGATACTCCCACAGGAGTCTGGTGAGAAGAGATGATACTTTTAATCACATTCACTGTGCTCAAGGTAGTGGACGTCTGTGAGGATTTTGGAAATGTGGTAGAAGCCCTAATGTGAATCTAAGGGCTGTGTCTATATCTAAAGCAGATAATATAGCCTGTACTAACAGAGAGTATTTGTATTACTTGAATCTTCCAAACCTCAGAAATATAACTCTAAATTTTAGAGTAGTAAGTACAACTGAAGTACGAGGAAGTAGTGAGTTCTCCTCCAGGGCAAAACAGGAAAAATGATACATTCAGCCAGGGAAACACCAAAGCTTGACGTGCCCGGGTACCTGCTGGGGGAAAGAAGAATTCAAAACAGGGAATCCAGGGGCAGATTTCTACTCTCAGCTACGTCCTACAGAGGTTTTCAAAAGGCAGATCTGTGTCTGCTTGGTGAATGAGAGAAAAGAAAAATCCCAGGGTGAAAACGGTTTCCTCTTGTACCCTGGGATGAATTCAGGGTGCATTCGCTTGCAGTTATTTTTCATTTCACAAGCGCTGGGTGCAATCTGGCTGGGAGGGCTGGGACACGGCCCCTGTGTCCCGGCTGGATGCCGGCGCGGCAGGGATGCTCTGTCCGTGCTGCGGGAGCGCACCCATCACTCACCATGGCAGCCCCGAGCCGCGCCGCCAGCATCTGCCGGGGCCGCCCGTCCTTTCTTCCACAGCCGCCCCTGAACTCGATCCCCCCTGCCCTCCGCCTGACCTCTTCCCAAAGCCTCTCGCTCCCCGTGCCCGGGCGCCCTGGCTCAGCTCCGCTTTTCAAACTCTCGCCCTTGGAAGTGCCTCCCCACCCTCCGCATTGGCTGCGAGACGGAGCCGGCGAGGAGCGATCTTGCCACGTGAACTTCCCTTTGTTTTTCCGTGCGCCCAAGACAGACCGTCTCCCTAGTAACTTTTGTGGCACTACATGTGAAGGAGCTCATTATGTAAAACATACATTTTCCTCCCTGCGAAAACTCCACGGAGCGTTCCGGCGGCTGCACGTTATGCGGGAATATTAAGTACGCAGCAACCCTCTATTTATCAGCTCGAACATCGCTGCACCGTGGAGCGGCTCTAAGGATTGCTCAAATACAAACTTGCTTCATTTGATCCCAGCGGAAGCTGGATGCGGCTGCTCTCCGAGCCACTTCTCAGAGCCCAGCCTTCAGAGCTCCTGTACCTATATTTGATCAAAGACTCTAAACCCACAAGTACAATGCATAAATATTGAAATGTAGCGGAAAAATAAAATCCCTCCACCTCTCAGGACTGAGAAGCCTAATGGAAACGGTGTGGTGGTGCAGGATTTTCCTATTGTCTCAGCAGAGGGGAAAAAAGTTGACTTCAAGAATGATTTGCAAATAGCAGTTCCCTGAAAAGAAAAATGTGGGGCCAGTTCCATCGTTTCCGAACAAATATAACCTTCAGTCAAAAATTGAGCTGTCCGGGTTGACAACATTTGGGATACTGTGCTTTTCTGGAGAGATGACTGCAGTGGCAAAGATAAACCGGCAGGAAGGTTTCTTTGGAATGATATGAATTTAATGAATCATATCCACATAAAAAAAATCCCAGCTGGTCTTAAATTTCAGGGAGATTTAAGTGATAAAAGATATTTTCCCTGTCCCTTTAGATGTGTATTAGAGATGAGAGGCCTTAGATAAGCCCTCCTGGGAATCAAGCATTCCTTTTTCTTTAATTTGTTTTAGAGAAAGAAAAGAGCCAGGCATGCTTCTGAGTCTCAGACGGATATAATTAGTTATTTGCTGTTACAGGACTTTTAAAATTGTCTATTCCCACTCTTATATTAAATAATTTTCTTTTTAAAAAAAATACCCTAATGACAAACTACCTGCCCCTTCCCTCTCTCCTCCAAAAAAAAAAAAAAAAAAGAAGAAAAAATAAAAAAAAATAAAAAAAGAGAATAGCTGTACTCATTTGCCTTCCCCCTTCCACCATCCTTGTTCAGGGCGCATCCTTTCCCCTATTAACATATTGATTTATTTAAATTAAAAATAATGATCTCTTTTCCCCTCACCTCCTCCTCCCAGCAGCAGAGTCTGTCTCTGATCCTTATTAACAAATTGATTGCAGTATTGGTGTCAGTATGGCTCATTTAGTAGCTCTTTTGCCTAAGGTCCAGAAGGCTGGAGGAGGGAACAGCTTCCACACGTAGCTGCTGGCCTGGCTCCAAGGCTGACACTGCTCGGGTTAGAAGGGACAGCTGCTAGACACAACACTGACACACTTAGTGGGGCCCCCTTTGGGTGGTGAGGATCTGGCTGGAAGATGAAAACCTCACAGCAGCTCCTTTAAGTTGGTGTGAGGAAGTTTCTCCACCCTGCCCCATGTGCCTCCCCCTGACCTCCTGTGCAGACAGGAGCCTCGCTGCTCCCAGCCCATCCAGGCCAAGTGCCCTGGCCCTTGCTGGATACGATGGCAGCTGTGGGACACTCGCCTTGTCATGTCAAGAACAAAGAGCTTGAGGATGTTGCAAGCCCTAAAGCTGCCATGTAAACCTCAGCCACCTTTTCTCTGTTGAAAACAAAACTTCAAAATATGTCTTTGCTTTGTTTGGCCCCATGCTCATTGCCCAGTTTTAGGGACAGCTCTGGCTCAAGTCCAGGGAAATGCGTGAAGTGCTCCCAGTCGGTTCCTCCTTGTCAGCACAGGGCAGGTATTCCCACTAAAGAACAGAAGCTGTGGGGCTGGAAAGGTCAGCAGCTGAGGATGAAAAGCTGCAGCAGGAGCTGCTTGCCTCCCAGCCTTTTTGTCTCTGGCATTTAGCTGCTCACACCAGGCTTGCAGCAGATCCTGCTGAAGGGTGAGCTGTGCCGGCTCTGTAGCCCCACAGCCAGTGTCTGAGAACACTCTCAATGTTGTGAAGTCTGCCTTAATGACTTTGGGGGACTTGTGTCAACCTTTGTCAGCTGCTGGCCTTCCTTATTCTACTTAGTGCTTGAGGGCTAATACTGCAGGGACATAGAGCTGGCCCCACGAGCCTTGCTGTTTGTAAGGGAAAGGAGGAAGAGAAATGAGGCTGTGCTGCCCCATTCTGCAGCTGAGAAGTGACAGAGAAGAAGGGTGGGGATACTTCCTCAAGGTCACAAAACAAGACACTGGTTTCTCCTGCTTAGTGCCCCTACTTTGGGCCAGGAGTGCCCGTGTCCAGCATTGTGCAGCCAGCTTTGTAGCATCTGCCTGATTCCACCCTGTTTCCAGTTAAGCCCTCAGTCTCCTGAAGTAGCTGTGAAAACTGTGTTGTGGCCAGGACTTGTTTTATGATTTCCTCTTCCTCTGCACCTCTGAAGGGCAGCTGCTCCACAGCAAAAGCCCAAGGGAGCATAGAGGCTAGAGCCCAGAAGGAGGGAGATGGCTATTCTTGACATGTGCTTAGTCACCTAAAGCAGATGGTGTTGTTTCAGGTTCCTGATGGGATGACTTTCAGCTCCCAAAATCCTTTCAAGTTTGACCATGCAGACATCCTTGGAAGAATGTCAGATGAGTACACATCTGTCCAAGATCTTTTACCAAACAGCAACATGAGTACAATTAAATTAACCAAAGTGGAGTTCACAATTAAAACTGGAGCAAGAGCATCGCTTGCTTTCAAAGAATGGCTGGAAAAATGATCCCATACCAGGCACACAGGCCAGAGCAGTTTCCTCACATTTCATTCCATGGAGTTTTATATTCTTCCTGTTGCATTTTGAAATACACTGAAATAAGCAGAAATGCAAACTTTACAAAAACTAGTTATTGATCTTCTACATCCTTCACCATCTGCTTAGTTCCAGTGTCTAAAAATATTCAGTCCTTGCTCTTGCTCACATGATTGTTGAGAAAATGCTAGAGCTGGTAAATCAGAAAAGCACATTGTGTATTGGGGGGAGGGGAGTTCCATCAGGAAAATATGCTGTCTGAAGGGAAAAATACAGAACAAAACAACCCCAGTCCTGTACTTAAACGGGCAAAATTTAAAGGAAAAAAAAAAATCAATCAATTTTTCAAACTGTAGGGAGAAAAAATAAAATATACCTGGAATGTTACTTTCTTTTGAAAATTAGCTACACAAACTTGTGACCTATACTGTACTATAAAATAGTATATTTGTTACATGCTCCAAAGAGTTGGGGAATATAAGTTTCTTATAATACCTTTTTGAAAACTGAATCCAACTGAACAATTTATAGGTCAAAAATATTAAAACTGGAGAAGATGTATCCACCTCCAGGATATAACAGCACAAGTACTGCCTTTAGAAGTGTACCTTAAGAAATTGTTGTAGACTTAAAAAGCTGAAAGATATTATCCTAATTTTGATTGAGAATCAAACATGCAGTATAGAGGACTCTGACTTAGAATGACTGAGATTCTGAGGGCAAATAGCATCCATTTATTTCAGTGGGAACTGTATTAGTAAATTCCCATCTCAGCTTTAAAAATCTCCGTTTCTCTCAGGGTTTGTGTATGGTGCCCACAACTACAAAACCTAAACATGGCTCAGAATAAATTTCATCACCATATGGAGGTCCCTAATGAAATCAGCTAGATCATTCTCTGTTAGTTTGTGAATTGCTGATTGGAGTTTGAATGTGAACCCTCTGTCGTGGGCTTTATGTGAGTCTCTAGGATGAGGAATTTGGTATTGTTAGAACGGATGAAAAGAGGAGCAGGATATGCTGCCACGTCCTATTTAATGAATATTATTTACCTGTTTATCCAAGCGGCCCTTTTGAGGTCTAGTGACATCTGTCACCCAAGGTGACTTTAAGAGGAGAAAAAGGGAAATTAAAATAAACAACCTGGGACTAAAAAAATGAAGATTTCAACCAAAACTTTCTGGAGATGATCTGTGTGGAGGAAGAAATGTGGGTATGTCCTTCCTTCAGTGACTGAGAAAGTGTAGTGCGTTGCCTGATAAATTCTGTGTGTTTTCAGGGTACTTTATTTTTGAATCTAGGAAGTAGCAAACATGAATTGCCAGTACTGAAACAGACAAACAGCTTGTTTATTCAATCATATGTTCTGTGTTTGATGATGATCACCATCTGAAGGGAGGGCACAAACCCCCATAATTTGCCTACGCAGAAGTCCTTTAACTCACCTGCAGGCTTGGTTATCTTGTGTTACACCATGAAGGAGCTAATTATACACCCACACCCCCAGATATCCCCTCAGTTCATCAGAGGTCACCCCTGAAGCTCCGAGGGTACACCAGAGTCAGACAGGAATTCTCAGATGGAAGAGATCTCAGAAAACACCAAACTGTTGAAAGCAGAGTGTTTCTTGGAACCAGGGAGGTTTGGGGCCCTGCCAGCAGAAGGCAGGCAAAAGTTCCCCTGAAAGCCTTCCTGCATGCCAGTATCCTTTCACTTGCTTCACCTGCGGCCACAGAGCCATGGCTTCTCCATCACTTGGACCACTCTGGAGCTGGATCCCTCCTGACCCTCAGTTCCTGGGTGCTTGCTTCAGGTTCAACAGCTCTAAGGCCTAGAGGCTCCTCATCACAAAGCTGGGAGCTGCAGAAGCCAGCAGCAGGGTGAGGAGGCTGGGTATCCTGGGAAAGGGGAAAGCTGGAATCTCTCTTGTCAGACCCATTAAACCAAATGCCATGATTCTGCTCTCCAAACCTCCCTTCTAAGGCAAATTTTGAAATGTCTGTTTTTAAACAGAGAAAGGGCACCCCTCCCCAAGCTCCCTAAAGTGCTATTCCAATTGTTTTGAACCTGTGATCTTGGGTGTGATTGTGCACAGAAGCTTACAGCAAACCTCAGATCTGGTCCTACTGGGATGTAACACTTGGCTCTTGGCCTAAGTAAGGAATGTCATAAAAAGTAAATAAAATACTAGGTTAGGGATAGGCTTAATTAGGGATTGCAGAGTATCCAGGAGCTCAGGTACTTGAGCATCTGAGTCCCCCTTCCCCAAAGGGAAGTGATGGGGTAACTAACCACCCAAGTTTTCTGGCTGGGCAGGTGGAAAAAAAATGACTCTTAGAAGTTCAGTAGCTGAACTAATTACCAGCAAATGATTGCCTGGGGTTGGACCATTTATTATCTCATCAGCATTCAGTGCCACTTCCATAGGATGAAGGAGAAGGAAGAAGGGAAAAAAAAGCCCAGAAACATGAGAAGGAGAGCAGATGAAAGGACAGCAGTTAGAAGGAAAAAAAATGCTTCTTAACTCTACTCTGTACTTTTTCTCTCTAATAGATCCCCCTCCCAATCCACCCTAAGTAGAGCAACTGGCATGTAATGAGTTCTGCAGGGATGGAGTATCAGCAGCACGCTCTGAGATTTCTCACTTTGTGCTTGACTAGATCCCCAGATACCCCAAACTTTTGGGGCAGGGGAAGAGTCAAGTGGAGGCAATACCTTTTTATATATATATACATTAAAATAAATACATATACACACACAGAGTGACAACTTTCAGCTCACCATCATTTCTCAGGACTTTGTTGTATCCTTTGGCTGCAAGAATAGTTCAAATTGACATGAAGTTTCCATCTAGACTCTAAGTAAGATGTGCCTTGGACACTGGTTTTGTTAACACAGAGGTCTGCTTCCTGGAACTGAAGACGCCTCCTGGAACCACACCTGGGACATTTGGAAACTTGGATTTGCTTGGGGGGTAGTCGCAGCTGAAATCTCAACTCTGCTACCGTATGAGGTATTAAATATCTTCTCTTCTTGTGTTGTATCTTTTACCTTGGAGGTGGTCTTCCCCAGATAAAATAGGATGCTGACTCAGTGGAGATTGATGGGAAAAGGCTGCAGCCATCAGTGTGCTTGGTCTCCCTGCAGCTGCTGTGGGTGTGCTTGCCTGCCCAGTAGCACTTTTCTCATCTCTCTTTGCATGCTGTGGCGTTCCAGGAGCTTCTGCCCTTTCCTTTTGGTGAGGTTTTCTTTCTTGACACGCGGCAAGCCAAGGAAGCAATGGCTTGCAGGGAAGGTGCTAGCAAACCTGGCTCTTGCTCCTAGTACATTTTTATAAAATGAGAACATCCTTCCAGTAATCCATGTTTGCATTAGATGGAAATGTTTTGGCTTCCCTCCTGTCCTTGAAAGCCCAGTGGTGTGATAGGAATTTGGAAAATGCAGGCTCTCAAAAGTAATGTAAAGAACAGATCCACCTATTCAAATGTAAATTGCTAAAGAAGAAAACAAGGAAATTATTTTCTCTACAAAAACAAGCAAAACCCCAACAAAATAACTCATTCTTTTAAATTTAGGACTGCATCTCACATTTTTCAGATTATTTTTCTGTCAAAATTTCTAGATTGCACTGTCTCCAGATCCTCTTGTCCTGCTGGGACGCTTATTGAAGAGAGACTGAAGGAATTTTCTGTCAAAAGATTAGTGTCACACATGGGACTGTCACTCCAGATCTTGTGGG
The DNA here is from genome assembly GCF_049639895.1 of Pseudopodoces humilis. Classification (NCBI taxonomy): domain Eukaryota; kingdom Metazoa; phylum Chordata; class Aves; order Passeriformes; family Paridae; genus Pseudopodoces; species Pseudopodoces humilis. The sequence goes on from NC_142202.1 coordinate 20,892,708, forward strand.
AGGAGTAAACCTCCTCCCTGGATAACTGCAAAACTTGACATAGCATCTGAAGAGAAGCCAGAAAACCCATGCAAGGAAATAAAATGCACACTGTGACCAGTGCATATTTCTGCAGTCTTTTGGGCTGCCTTGGGCCAGCCCAGCCAGGTTCTAAGACACTTTCCACCTCCAGCTGCTAATGGAGGATCTCCATTTATTCTAAGGATACTCCAGTGTGTGCCATAAAGTGCCCAGCAGCTGCTGGGTGTTCAGCACACGGGCAGCTGAAGAGATGTACATGGCCATAAACCTGTTGCTGGTCAGGATTATACAACTGGTTTTTAAACCAGAAATTCACACTTCTAATGTTTTGTCTTGCACACACAAACTGCAGGGGAAATGAGAACTGCATCTTTTCTACACAACACTCCCAAACCTCAAATAAGGTAGGAAATTCCTCTTCATACTGCTCCAGTGAAAGAATACAGATTGCAAAATTTGGAGGTGAGAACTAAGAGTTTGTGTAGTGAGACTGATTTTTCACTTTCCCTTTAATGTTCATCAAGCATCCAGAAACTGTGGTGCTGAGCATGACAAGAATCCTGATATCAAAAGAAGCAAAGCTCTTGCTTGGTTGCTGCTATGAACTACATGCACTGTGTAAAGAGAGGCTGTTAATCTTGGACATGAGCACAGTTACACCCATCTTCACATTGGAGATGCCTTTTGTCTTTGCTGGAGATGTACCAACAAATGCTTGGTTGGGCATCCAGTCCTGCAGCTCCAGAAGTCTGCACCCTTTTATTCATTTATTTATTTTAGAACAACTGGGGTTGAGACAGACACAATCCTTCAACCAGGAATATCCTCAGGGTTAGAGGATGTTCAGTGGAGCAGCTCAGGTGTTGTACACGAAAGGCTAAGGTCAGTTTATATGGGCTACTTTTAAGGCTCTGGATACTTGTCTTCTGCTACTGCTTCCAATGTTCTATGTGCAATTATGTTGCTCCATTTCTATAGTATTCAAAGAGATGGAGGTCAAATATTTAGTTTAAGTATTTTTTTCTTCTCTTGGCCTCTACCTCCTCTGGTTTTCGTACCTCTATTGCCAATTCTTACTCTTGCATTTTTCTCAGATGACCAGTAGCTGTTTCCCTGAAATGTCTTAGCCCTCCTAACCACGAGCCCACCCCCCAGGTGATCAGAAGCATCACGGCTTTACAGCTATAGTGTACATTTTTCTGGCCTGCATGTAACAGGTATTTGTGTGAATTAAGAAGGTAACTGCTCTCTGGAGCATCAAACCTTTTTAAAATAAAGACTTTAGGAAGAAAAATACTGCCGTGCGGCGTGTATATAATTTTCCTTGTTGGGCATGAAAGGAGGGCCAGTTTTTGGACTCCTGACTCTGAAAGCACCTGAGAGGAACCGGAGCCGGGGGAGGGAGAGACGTGTGCTAGACACACCGCTAGAGACAGCGCCTTTCAAGAACCGCTCACCCTGCAGTGGCAAAGAATCAATAAGTGAAGAGTGGAGGTCCCTGCGATGAAGTAAAAAAAACCTTTCCTTGAGGCTCAGGGCACGGCTGCTGCCAGCCGGGCCGTGCGGCTCGCCCGCCCGCAGCGCTGGGGCCGGCGGGCGCTGCGCTCTCCGCCGCAGCCGCTGGGTGTCAGTGAGCCTCTGGTTTAGCAGCCTGCCAGCGGGACCGCTCTCAAAGCCGCCACTCGCACTTAGAAAGTTATTTCTCCCCCTCCGCTTTTCCTTCTTCTTCTTCTTTTCCCTCTGTTGGAAAATACTGAGATTAGATTTACACTTAAGACGGCAACTTTGCAGCCACGACAAGGTTTTGAGCTTAAAAGACAACCAAACAGACTGAAATACGTGCAAACAGACTCAGAAATGACGATTGTAGTATTTAAAATGTTGTTTTGAAATGTAATTTAACTCCGGTCTGGTCAGATCCACCGGCTGATACTCTAATCCCAAGTGAAGCTTCTCGTTGATTTAAGAAGCTTCTGTTGGACTGTTTTCTGGACATAGAAGAAAAAACTAGAAAGTGGATAGCTTTTTCTTTCAAGAGTTGAAAGCAGCACTCTTTTGAGGTTTTAAGAAGATTTAGAGAACGGGGATTGATCTGCTGACATCAGAGAAGAAATCTGGTGGCAAATATCAAAACTTCATAGAATACTTTACCACTGACAGATATTATTGACTATCACCTTTCTGGGCTGACAAACCCACTCATTGCTTATTCACAATTTTCAGTTGCTCAAAAAATAACCTCCAAGTTTGACCATGAGCAGCATAGAATTAGGAATAAAATTCCACCTGCCTCTTTAAAAATCTTACTGAGAAAAAGCTTAGACAAGTAAAGGAGCTGCTTCGTCATAACCCTTCAAAATGTGCTGAGCCTCAGCTACCTGTAATACTACCTGAGAATTACATGCAAAGACCTTGGTATCAAACACCTGACCCGACCTTGTTGTCACCTGGTAAATGTCAGCACATAACAGAATTTCCTTCAAGCAGTCCCAGGGAGTTTTCACCACAAGGCCAGGTAAGGGAAGAGAAGCAGGGGAAACAATCGTTGTCAATGAAGGAAAGGGTTTGAGTGTTGCTTCTCCCACTGAAGACTATTTGAGGAAACAGACATGAAGCTCAAAAGCTTTTGAAGGGGCTATTTGGAGGGAAAACCACTTTCAGCTGCCAGATAATATGAAGGTGAAGCCTTGTATCTAACTCTGCAGATGAGTTCAAATTGTGTTTTTCTGTGGGAAGGGGTAAGACAGAGAAATAGATAGCAAAAAGCAGACATTTTTCTTATTGCCATCTTTGATTCACATAATTGTTATTTGAGTTCTAGTACTATATTAAAAGCAGTGTTTCATGCATATGTCATCTCAAAGGATCCCAAGCAATTTATTAGAGACTTTACATCCATGGGAAGTGATTTACCCTCTGTGGTAATGCAGTTACCTTTGGAGTGAAAAGCAGCAACTGTTTGAGATCAGACAGCCACAGTACCTGATAATTTGGCCTTGGAAATTTCAAGTGTCCTGTGGAAATCATAGAGGGGAATTCAGAGAAGTGGGAAGTCATTTCATAACTGAGGAGGAATGTGGCAGGTAACACCCTGGCCCCAAGAAGTGAAAGAGCCTTTAAAAGCCATCAGGTACAACACACTGCAAACACTACAAACTCCTACTGAATTGCAAAAATCTGTAGCATTTGTATTTTCCTTGGCAGATTTTTGTCCAAGTTCTGGCCAGAGTTAAGTCTTTTGTAACTTGTGAGAGCTGTCAAGATCAGAGCCTCAGGTGGTACAGCTGCAGACCATGTTTAATAGTTAATGCTGAACAATGTTATATTTGTATCCTGTTATTCACATGCTATTGGAAATTTGTGAATTTTTTAAAAATACACTGTTGAAGAGTGGATGAAACCTCAAGATAGAGCTTCTGATGCTTACATTTTGCAGCTCTGAAGAGTATTTGTGTATAATCTTGAATGCCCCAAGCAAATGTTGTTCAGTTTGTCAGCTCTACTTGATGAGATTATAGTTTCAAAGTCTGTTCTAACTTTTGTCTTGCCCAGAAATTTGTGTCTTGGCTGCAGTGCGAAGTGCACACCTTGGATGCAAGGCTGACTTTTCATTTAGGTTTACATACATGATTCCTCTTGATTTAGCTGAAGCTGATCATGCATCTGAGACCACCAGAGCTGAGAACCTCAGCTGTGGTGTCACTGACCACAAAATGCTTCCTACCCAGCCTTCAGTTCAGCCTTCCAAGATGGAAAAGGATCAGTTCAGGGCTCTCTTTTTCAGAGCAACGTGCTTATAAGGAAGTGTACAACAGGGCAGATTGAAACCTACTTTGGGCTGAGAAGGACCCCATTTTCTGCTGACAAAATTGCAGGGTCTGGGAAGAAATGTGATGAGAAGATCCTCTCCTTTCACATGCATCACTTGAATTGGCCACTTGGCAATTTATAACCTCTATTGCAATATCCAGTTTTTTTCCCTCCCCTTTCTAGAAGCAAGGCCCTGCTTTCCAAGAAGTGGCTTAGCACTGGAAAATGTGGATAGCCCAGGTGCTATGCTAATCAGAGAGATGTTATTTTGGGGTGGGTGGGTAGGTACAATCTGCCATTCAAAGGAACATGTGTATATGGATGGCAGGAACTGGCTGGCCATGAGTAGTTGCACCTGCATGTCTGGGAGATCAATATGATTGTAAATGCTCCTCTAGTCCCATGTAACAAGAGTCTCTGTCTCTCTCCCTTAATAACCACAGAAGTGCACATGCACAGGAAGAGATATCCCATACCTAGAGAAATAGAACCAATAACCTGGGGCAAAAAGAAGGTGCCATTACATTTATTTTACAAAGAATAAGATGATCAGAAAAATGGCTGCCCATGGAGAGTCAAGACTAAATCACAGGCCTTGAGATTCCCTTCTTCTCTGAGTTGTATTTATGCTTTTTTACAGACTCTGCTATCTCTGATTTATCATGAGTGCTAGCCTTAACTCTCATTTTTTTTCTTTTTCTTTTCCTTTTCACCATTTCTCTCTTTTTCTCCCCATGGCTATTTTTTTGAAGTAGACCCAGGGAAATCCATGCTGGTAGCAGACTTGGAAACCGATTTTAAACATAACTTCCCATTCATACCCCACATAAGTTTATTTACTTATTTATTCATTTTTCCAGATCTATTTTTTTCCTATTAAGAACTGTGTAAATAACCCTAACGAGCCTTGAGGACTCTCATTTGCTTAGATAGATTAGAACAAGCTGGGAAGTCTCCAAGCACATGGGGCAGAAGGTACAAAATATACTTTAACTAGAACCAGTCAAATAATTCATCCCAGATTGTCTATGAGACCTGTTGTGCCTTTTGGTTTTTGTGTGGTTTTTATACTTGTATTTAAGTACTATGTTTTGTAAGCAAACCTGAGTCTACAACCTGTTCAAAAGCTGGTAATTTTTGAGTATTTGCAATTTCTCAGCTCTTTTATGGGATTGCTCAGCTAAATCATACTGTGTTGTAGGGTTTTTTCACTGAAGCAATTTATGCCTATTTGCATATAACCCACAAATACCCTTAATTCTATGAAAAATAGATTTCATTTCCATGTGAATGATAAAAAATACCCCTCTGTTACTGAGATTTTCATCCAAATTCACCTAAATTGGCATTCATGGTGTTTTTTACTGCTTGCAAGAAAGGGTAAGTCTTGCCCACCTGTTTACTGCTGAGGAAAAAGAGGGGATGTATCTGTCAGGAAAGCAAATCCATGAACATGGCAGCACACACTGCACATGTTTTAGAAGCTCTTTGTTTTGCATTAATGTAATTTTTTTCTCTCTTGTTGGCCAGTTTACTGTGCAGTGGACGTTGCACACCGATTGTGTCTGATGACACCATAATCTGCTAGTCCATACAGTTGCTTCATGGATCAAATCCTCTCTAGGTGTACAGGGTGGGATTACTTGATATAAAAGCATATAGGGAAAACACTCTTGAGCCACGTTTTCTGAACAAGATCTCTGTCTCTCTCTCACAGAGAATGACTCTCTGTTCCACTTCCCCTGTATTATCTTACCTACACAGCTCCTTGGGAACTGCATGGCTGAGCAAGGATGCTTTGCTGCTCGAACAAAGCCAGGCATTGTCCGAGGGGCAGACGCACAAATCTGGACCTCGCCCCTGGAAGAGAGCAGAGTGACCCTGAACCCGAGCTCCCCCAAAAGCAAAATTCAGCAGCCATTTCTCTGACCCAGGGTTTGTTCCTCAGCCCCTTCTGAGAGATGTTAACCTCTTGTAGCTTGTGCTACCACTCGTGAAAACAGAGGCTAAACAAAAATGTCAGAGCAGAGTTGGTTGCGTTGAAGAAAGGGGAATAAAATCAGTTTGTACATTTTAACTTTTAGAAAACCTCAGGCCATGGGTGCTGAAGCAGTTCTTTCTGTGTATCCCTGGCTGATTGTGCTCAGCATAACCCTGAAATCTAACAAATGCTGACCTTGCTCATAGAAGCAATACATTGTTTTTAAACATTAGTTTCCTATTCCTGACAGATAAGTTGAAAAGTTAACAATGCGCTAAGGCTGTAAAATGTTGGCCAGAGCTGAGATTTCACCTCTGTTTAACTTTTTGTCAACAGATTGGCATTTTCCTCCCCATTCAGAACAGTTGGGTTTTGCTTTCAGCACTGAGTAATAGCTCTTAGATGCTCTCTCACGCAGAGATTTGAGTTCAATATTAAAGCATTGATAACACTCTTATTATCAGAAAGACATGGCCTATGGGCTCAGAGGGAATCTAAAACAGCTCTTTCAGCGCAATAAAAGAATGGTTCTACATTATGTGACATGAAGTTCCCAGATATATTACTTAACCAGATCACGGCATGCTAGTAGATTCAGGCCCATGCAGGCCTGCTAAGTCTTTCTGAAATTACTTCCTTTCAAGAAAACAGTGCCCCAGTGCAAGATATCTTTGCTAACACACTGGGTATAAATGACTGCTCCTGCAAGTTAAACTGCACAGCCAATACTCCCTGGGAGAGGCTGTGTTGGTTCAGCAGGGTGACAGAATCGTGCCACTGGGACTTCAAGAGTTAACAATGTTAGCTGGGGGCTATGTTTCAGTCGCTGTACTTTGTGCTGTGCTGGGTTTAAATGCTGTTGAAACTAAGTTAAGGGCAGTGCTGAATATCAGTATATCCACTGAGCCAAGGAGATACATTTATTTTTAATTGAATTAAATTGCTCACAAAATGAAAGTAGCATACTTTCATTAATATTTCATTACTTACAATGTTAAACAATGATCACAAATGCTGGTGTTTTTTCCATCTCTGAATTTTTCTGTTACTTTATTGCATGAGATGGTCCAGTTGGCTTTCCTGTGATTTGAATGTTACAAACTAGTAAGGCTGAGTGCTACTTCTGGGTTTTGTAGGCTGAGGAACAAACCTGAATCTTGGTGCTGAAGCTGCTGTGGATATACAGACAAGGAAGGAAGAGTGGGAGATTTGTAGCCAGACCAGAGAGAATGGCTCTTTCTTCACAAAAAAAGGGGTTCACCTTAGCACCTTAGCACCTTAGCACTAGGCAGAAAGTCATCCACAGAAACCTCAGTATCTCATCTGGAGCAAGAAAATACTGTCGTGGCTGCCATTACTTTTTATTATTTCAGTGAGCTCTGTGGTTGGTAGAGGTAAGAGAAAAAGACGTGGAATTTTCCTTCCAATCCAAAATCAGAAGTTAAGCATTATTTAGATGTCTGTGAAATTAAAACCAGGCTCTGCTCACACATTGCCAAGGAAATGAGTTGCTGAGGGAATCAGTTATGCCTAAAATTTGCATTGCAACTCTAAATTTCATACTATGAATGTGGCCCATTGTTTTCCTCAGTAAGGTGCACTAGATGTGTACATTTATTCTTCCACCTATTTGTATTAAGCCCAGCCAAGTATTTATGCAAAAAGGAGAGGTATTGTGATCACAAGCAGAAATCACCATGGATGGTGCAGATCTTGCCAAATGGACAAATTCTTCTGTATGTTTCCTGTCTTTCACAGCAAGCAAATAGGTAAAAAATTACTAGAGGCATTGAATGTTCACAACATTTATTTTTGTGTATAGTGTTCTATTTAACATAATCCAGATCAGAGAGAAATGAAACAAGTCCTGAGACTTGAGCTCCAGAGGTGTGAATGGTCTAGTTGCTTGCAGTGACACTAGGCTGGTTTATCTCAGTGTGGCTTTTGGCAGTATTGGATGATTGAACTGAAGCTATAACTTTGAGTATTAAATATGTATTTGGTACATTTTCAGTCAAGACTAACCCCTCTGTTTTTCACAGCATAGCCTTATATCACTCATAGAAAAGGTAATGCTATTAAACCAGAGCACAGAACGACAGAAAGCATCATCTAAGTGAAGATGATGTGGTATTTTCTCCTCAAAAGTTGTCTGTAGCTTGAATGTTGCTTAAGAAATTACTTGGCTCCTCATTGCCATGCTGACTGTGTCTTCTCGGTTCAGAAAGCACTTATTATGGTAGGAAATGACAGACCTGCTGTTTCAAAGCCACATTCAGACTGTGAATGTGGGCAGTGAATGTCATCCATTAAGGTTTAGGTCAATCTTCTCTCAGGCTCCCTTTCCAGGTTGCTTCGGGTGCTCAGATCTTTCGAAGGTGTAATCTTTCCCTGTCTTGAAGGAAGGAAATGGTAATTCCTTGGGGCTCCCATTGGGAAATGAAGAAATCATCAAGAGAAGGGAAAAATGTCAATAAGACACTTCAAGTAGCACGTTTCCAGGCAATCATGCTACTTTTAGAGTGTTAAAGTCAGTTGGCCTTTGGACAAATGCCTCGTCATAACACCACCCGAGGTGTGTGATAATCGCCAAGAAATGCTCTACCTGTCATGTCTTATTGCTTAAATATTTATGCTTATGACATTTGATTCCTACACTCTATATGTCATCAGAATGTTTTACTCACAGTAGATATGTCATCACCCACCAGGAACAGCTGACACTAAGGATTAGAACACTTTCAAATTAAAAATCCCTAAACAAAGAAATGACATGCTAGTAATTGTCTGGGGTAGTATAAATCAAATATATGATGATATGAACTAATAGATTTATTACATTAAGCTGACCCAGCCATTTAATTTGATGATTCCTGTGCCTTGCTTAACTCTGTGAGGAAAGCAGAGAAAGAATAGGGCTTGTATTAATCACACTTTTTATTTTGATGAAGGTCATGCTGTATTTCCTCTCAATACCACCCTGAGGAGTCAATAGGGAAGAGTACAAATTCTGTGGCAAGAAATTGCTAGAGAGAACTAAGTGTACAAAATGAAGTCCTCCTGCCAAGCAGATTCTGTCTTGAAAGATTGCGATAAAATGTTCCCAGTGCTTCCAGTACAATGTTAGGTGACCTTCAACAGGAGATCAACATCAAATAGACAGATTTCCAGCTAATCCATACAGGACAAATGCCCAACTTCTGAGTAGAGGAGCTGGTGCTCCTGCCCCTAGCCCACATTTCCCTGCTGTAGGTCAAGAGGAAGAGATGCCCACCCTCTGAGCCTCCAGCTGTGCCCAGAGAGCAGTCCCATCTCCAGGGGATGTTTAGAAACCCTCAGCTGGGCAGGGATGCAGGGATGCAGCAGAGGTGCTCAGCCTTCAGCAGTACTCCAGCAGATGCTCTTGGTCTCTGCTGAGGCAACCACGGGTGTAGCCATTCCACAACTTAGGTATGGAGCCATGGGCTGCCAGCTGGATCACCCTAGTGCCAGATGTTTTTAATTGGATAAAAAAGCTGAAATGCTGATATTTTCTCATGAGCCACTGTATATGAATGCTGCTGCCCTTCACTGAATGGAGTCAAAGCTGGTCAGTTATGTGCTTGAAGGCAGGGCATAGGAGCCTCCCTTTAGACCAAGCACTCACACAAAGTCTCACCTCTCGTTAGTCACCAGGGCGTGCACTGTAATCAAAGCAACTAATCCTCTGGTTGTATCCAGACATGTTTATTTAGTGTCTTTTTCTCTCTAGCAGCCACCAGTATTGAACCTGAACAAGGACATGGATACTAGCAGGACTAGAGTGCAAGCCCATGCCACATGTGAAAACACACAAATTGAAATAGATGTGTGACTGAGATGGACTGAAAATGCTGTTAGCTTAGCTGTTCCTCTGCCATTTCTAGTCATTAATAAACATTATTAATCAAAACATTAGTTACTAATTAAATATAAGACCAAATAAGTCTAATATTTTTGGTGCTTGAGGAATGTTATCAACGAATGGCTACAGACCCATTTCTAGCATTCTTCAAGCGAAATTTTCCCCTCAGAGCTGTGTGGCAGAACACACCCTGAGACAATGTACTCTGCCTACACACGTACAATGCCCTTTGATATTAATGGGGGAATCCAGAACACTGGATTTGCTCTATGGCCCTAAGTGAAGGATTCTTCCTTTTGTGTCAGAGTCGCATGTATCAGCGCTTTCACTCATGGATTCTGTACATCTCCCTCAAACCAGCCCAAATAAAGCCGGCACCACGTGATCTGTCCTGGCACTGGCTCAGCAGGGTGGCATTGAACAGCTATATATATCTGGCACAATGCGGCTTGCACAACTGCGTGTGGATTTGAACGTACGCGGCAGCTCACCCCGAGAGGCCCAGCACACCCACAAAAGACAGGCAAGCAGTCGCCCACAGCCACTGGCCTCAGCAGGAGCGACTGCTTTCCATACCTGCTGCTGCGCACGTGCCCCTCCTGCTTATAAAGTTATCAAATGGGATGCCCTTCTCTCTAATAATGGGGTTATCTGAGGGGAGGGAGGGGACGTTGTTTTGGCTGGAATTTCACAAGGCACAGGTGGTACAACCAGCTGCAAGATCTTTAGTTCTTGTTGGCTGTACACCAGCTCTTGGTCTTTTCATAGTTCTTTCACTGGTAGTGAAGGAGGAGGAGTGGCAGGAAGGGACAGTGGGCCCTTGATGATGTTGTTCAGCATCAGCAGCTGTCTCAGGTTGGCATTAGGCTCTGGAACAGTTCCTCAGGAGGTGTTTATGCTGAAACGTTCCCTGGTGACACTGGACGCGATAGCAGAAATGGTAATGCAGCGAAATGCTTACTGAAAAGAATCCATGCAAAAGTCTGCCCCATCCCTGAATTTCCCTGTGCAAAACCGTCTTTTACTCTGTAAGCTGCCTGGGGTGGTACAACAAACAAAAGGTATTTCTTCATAGAAAAGGGTAGATTTTTTCCACCATTGCTTCCCCTGAGTGATACAGCATAAACTGTGGAAATGGACAGAGCCCCCAAGCATATGCCTCTAATTAACCAGTTATTTCTGAGGCTGCTGAGAGTGGAAATTACTGGAGATAAGGAGCCAGATCTCGGGTTTACACAAGATGGCATGTTCCTGAGAGAATAGAGACAAAACCCAAATAACGTCAGGATGTGGAATTAGAAAGAATGCAAGCTCACAAGGAGGGAAAACAGTTTAAAGAAAAGAAATGGTATAGGGAAGAACTAGGAGGAAGCTGGCAGTTGCTTCTGCAGAAAGCTGGGGTTTTCCCAAGTGGCACAAGAATTATATAGGGAGATAAGACTAAAAACTTGAGTGTAAACAACACAGGGACTATTTTTCTCAGACTTCTATATTCTACCCCTTTTTCCATGTTTCAAATGCCTGTGGAGATCACAGGAGCTTAACTTTGATGGCAGAGTATCTTGAGAAGCTGTTTGTATTGGAAGCCCTGTTTGATTTCTCCCTCTGTTAGTGTGTATACGTGTATGCTCTCAGAGGGCTTCTTGAAAAGTTCTTTTGAACTCTTATAACACTTTTTGACCACGGAAGTATGAAATGTGAGGGACCTCCTGGAGGTCATCTTGTTCAGCCTCTGGCTCAGTGCACAGCTATCACTAACTGGCCAGATAATGTCACATCTGGTTTTCTGGGTTTTTTTTCTTGATGAGTCTTGAAAGCCTCCATGGACTGAGATACCAGCCCTTGGGTAACTTGTTCCTGCACTAGGAACTTACTCCTCTAGTGTGTAAGTGTTCCTTATTGTCTATTCTGAATCTTCTGAGACACAGCTTGTGGTTATATTGCCTAGAATTGAAAGAAAAACTTTCCAAACAACATTAAAGTGGTCGATGAAAGGAGCAGTTCTTTAATGAATTTTTCAGGTGCACAAAATATAGCTATGAGCACTCGTGGCATCAGATTAGCACCATTTTATAATTTTAATTAATTAATATATCTATCAAGTTCATCTAATATGAGACCAGTTGTCCTGGGAACCCACCCTGGGACCTGCCCTATTGGAGAGACTCCAAGGGGTTCTTCGCCCTATATTTTGTTATGTCTTCCAAGAGCTGGTGTAAAAAAACATGTCCTTGTTAGAAATTCTTTTCTTGGAAATAAGACTAAATAGAATTTCAAGAATGTGACATAATGTGTTAGAAAGGGTAATCTACTATTCTAAAGTGTAAATAAATGCTAGAAACTATGCATCTATATGTTAAAAATCTACAAAGCTACAAATATTATATATATACATGCATTAAAAGCAAGAAAATTTTAGGCATCAGTTATTGCTCTTTGTTTTACTGTCTGTCACTCCCTAGAAGAGCAGCTTAGTTGTCCTTGTGACTACCCTTAAAGTATTGACTAGACACCTCTCTTCCCAGCCTCCTCCTCACCTTCTTAGATAAGACCAGTTGCTTCAATCTTTCTTCAACACTCAAGTGCTGATAATCCTGGTCTCCTTCTACTGGGACCTTACCAGTTTCTCAATATCCTCTTTGACTTCCAGAGCTGAGAGAGGTGATACTCCAGATGGGCCTAAATAGAAGGGAATGAAAACTTCCCTTGGTCTGCTGGTTGTGCTCTAAACATAGCTTGGTATGGGCTTTGCTTTATGTTCCCTTGGAAGAGAGTAAGTCCTAGAAGTAAAATGTTTAAATCCGGTGATACTTGGCTTTCTTCTCATGGCCATGCTGTAGAAGACTCCCAGCAGTGAGACACAGAACAAAGAACAGATTTGGGGAAAGCAGTTTAGAATATTTTATGCTAATTTTCAGAAATGGGGACTTGCTTGTGTACCATGAGCAAGCAAAAATGTAAGTGACTGCTAACAAAGTGAAACCTGCTGAGGCCACCTCGACACTTCAGAAAATGGGGCCCCAGGTTCGCCTCAGTCAGCTGTCTTTTTTCTGCTCTCATGTGCATCATGTATTGTGGAAAGCCAGACAAGGGCATTTATTCAAATCCAGCAAAAATAAAGCTCCTCTTTCTCTGCTAAAACAGGTTTGGATTTATATCCTGCAAACTGATACAAAAATTCTTGCTTCTCCACACAAGAAAAGCCCATCTCTGGGAATACTGAATATACAGAATGTGTGAATAAAAAGAGGGGATGTAACATTTGTGAGATGCTTGTGACAGCCACTCGGCAAATGAAACACATGTATTATGACAAAATCACAAACTGCTGGCTTGGCAGATTCCCTGGGAACGGGCGGGGAAGGTGATAGCTGCTCGAAAGTCAGAGAAAGGATCAATATTGAATAAATCAAAACAAATATGTGATAGGTTCTGAGAATGATATAAAAATTAAATACCAGTGAATTTGAGGCATGAAAATATCCAATTATTGAGCTAGTGTTACAGTCACTGTCATGCTGAGAAAAGGAGGAGGGCAGAATGAAATTACTGAGGTGGTAATAGCTGGAAGTAGTTTTGATGTTTACACACAGAGCCCATCTCAATACACTTGGCACAGGCACGTACTTCCTACTGCTGGTATTTTATGGATAGAGAACTTGAGGTACAGACCACAGTTCTCTCATTTGTCCAGGTCCTTCATTTGGAGTCCACTGCTGTTGTAATGCAGTTAGGAAAAATGGTATGACCCAAAGAATGTACTCCCGAAAATGTAGACTTGTAAGTTCTTTCCCTTATCTTGTTCTCCCCAGTTCCCCTTATTGGTTGTGTAAATCCCCCACACCCCTTTCCCCTGTCCTGAAAAAGGAGTGCTTATCGATACCTCTTCCTCTTTCCCTCATGCAACTTCACCCCGAAAGATCCCAAGAAATAAAGCTGTGACTGCCATCTCAGCAAAGGGAAAGAGCCTCGTTTTTAGGGTCTCCTCTGGCAAGCTAATCTACCTCCCCTGTCTCCCTGGCTGCTGCTGGGTGAACAGTGGTAGCAGAGAGGCAGGTGACATAGTAATAATAGCACACTGCCTGTTCCCTTTCCCTCTGCTGTCCATGCCTCTCCCAGTATTTCATTGTGCTTGATTAAAACCTGGTTTTCCCAGCCAAGGAAAAGGCCACTTAGTGGATGGACCAATTTCTTTGTGGAGAGAATCTTCAAAGCTAACACAGTGGAAGAGGAGAAAGGCCTCTGAAACTGGTGGAACATTGGGATTTTCCTGCTTAGAAGCCCTTTCAATTTACAAAACTCCTCTTTACTGTGCATTTTTCTCCCAAATCTGCCTGCTTGCATAATTTTATGCATTCTCAGGTGCTGTCCTCATCTTTTAAATTTCGTTTACCTTTCACTTTACATTAAAGCACTGAAATAGAATAAGCCATTACCACAAGCTTAGTGCTATATGGGCTTTGTGCTGCTATCCACTTGGAGGCAATTTCACTCTAGGAAGTTTTCCACCAGAGACAGGGATGAATTTCCAGGAGAAAATAGCATCTTCTTTCCTTGTTCTGAAGTCAGTTCAAGACACTGAATACAATAACTGTGTCAGTATTTGTTAGAATTTCTTATTTGTCTCATAACTGTGCTTACTGAGCTAGTTGCCCTATAACCCTTAACAAAGGGAACCCTGCTGTTTTAGGGAGTTTCGAATTGCAACCCCATGCCTACAACTCCTGCCACCTTTCAATGCTGTGACTTACTCACATGTGAAATATGTGTTCATAAGACTGAGATTTTAGAAAATATTATCTGTTCTAAAGAAACAAAACCCACGTCTCTCCAAACTTTCTTCAGTGATATTTTTCTTCGTCTTCATTTTATGTCTCAGAAACACGACATGATGAGTGTTGCACATTGATTTATGTTCCTTTAATGCAAGAATAGCAGTGAACCTAGCAGAATGTATGGATTTTCTTTTATCCTTAACTGAGCACATCATATGTTAGCAAAATGAATATATACCATCTCTAGGCTGCTGAATTTCCCTCATATTTTTCACATAACTTTACCTTGCTCTTTTTGTATGTTATTGAAGGAACAGCTTGCCTTAGTTTATTTTAAGGCCATCCATGTTATCATATTACTGCAGATTTTACAGATAAAGATGAGGAGAAAGTGGAGGAATTGAAGGAATGGATGCAAGAGTAATATTTATGAAGCACACAGATAACTTTCAGTGGAAGATGCTGTAAAAGTGCAAAGCTCTATTATTATTGCTATTATTACTTTATTATAGGTGGTTACCACACAGATCTCTGACTGGATGAATTAAACTCAAATAAAAGCAAGGACTGATTTCAGCTATTCCTTACTTAATCCTATAAACAGTCAATTGATATCTTAATATATATTGCTGCTGCTCCTGGCCAGGAAGTCATGGGAGGAGATAAGGTATTATTGGTTTTATCTGCTGTGTGCCTTACGTAGAGGGCAAATCCAGTTTTTCTTTTGTGTGGAAATATCTTGACATTTAGCTGGGGTCCTCTGATCTTGAAGCTTGAATTTTGTGGTGGAATGAATCAATATATGGAAATTTGGGGCTTGGATATAGAATAAAAGTGGTATTCTGATTAATGCTAAACAGGCAGGGAATTGACCTTTGTTTTCAAGTGGAATCTACCTAAGAATTTTTCCGGGTGGGGAAACAGTGTGTGACTAATACAGACCATGTTTTTTATGCTGAAGCGGTGTATGGGGTAGCTCTGATTAGTGTAGATCTTGGAAGAGGCACCTGAGCAGAGGCTTATAAAGATAACCTGCTGCTACTGTGCACTGACTGAAACCTCACCTGCTGTAAGCTGATGTAACACTACTAATGTCATCATCTCTTTTGCTGAGTTTGGTCTCTCAGTCCAGAGCACCAAAAATATCACAAGACATGCCCCAACCCACCCAGAGAGACAAACTCCCCAACTGCTAGCTCAGCAAGTCACACTGACTCATTTAAAAGTACTAAAAGATTCCAAGTATTATGAACATATTCTTTAATTTGTCTTTCTCCAGGCAGCTGGAGTGTGGTATTACCAGTTTTTAGCTTCCCTAAAGCTGGTAACAGCTGATCACCCAGAGACTCCCTGCTTCTTTATTTGCAGAAAACATCTTGATTTGTAGACATCTACAAGTGCACTCCTCCTCAATGCAAAGCTTTCACCTTTGGCCTATTTCTCCACTTATACTCCTGCACTGGTGTAAATTTGATTTTAGTCTGGATTCACAAGCTTATGTCTCACAGGGGTGGAAGACTATATCCACAGAGGAAAGCAGCCAAGAACATCTCAGTATGGCCTTCTCCAGTGTAACAAAACCAAGCAGGTGTTAAATAGCAAATGACTCAGTCATTAAGAGGACAAATATTCTTCGGAATTATTTTTTAAGTTGGAATATAATTTTAATTAATTTGAAGTGGAGCAGGCACCCCTCTGCTCCATTGCCAAGCAGAGAATATTATGGACTGCAGCCCTGAAGTCCTGTGCCCATTGTGGGATCATGTAGGTTTTGAGGATGTTGAAGAAGCCTTCTCTGTGGCTCTGTTTATAAGGTCCTGTAGGGACCCCAAAGGTTGTCCCCAAAGGCTGGGAGGAGGAGATGTGGGTTTGCTCCCATGCTCCACAGGAGTTGCTCCAGCTGAGTCAACTAGTTTTGTGTTTTCTTGAAGGATTCAAGAATTTTAATTTCAAGTCAGTTTAATGGACTTAACATTAGCATGTTAAGGCCTTTATGATGCAGAACTGGCATCAGGGTCAGCAGGTAGATGCCAACTGCCTGGCTGGGGGTAACTTGTACCAGATAAGAGCGCTGCCCTCTTCTCCCCCTGAGCCCTATATGTGTCACTTATTTTTTGGGGTGTACAAAAAAATATCCTTTCACATCCCTTTCAAAACAAACCCATTTGAATCAGACTATTGCAGCACCAAAATCCCAACTAGGAGCAACAGGGGAAAAAAAAAAAAGCACAGAAGCCACCACCATCCCCCACTTCCCAACCATCATCTTTTGCCATGAACTAAAAACCAGCAGCTTCACTTGATTTCATTTTTGGTAATAACAACAACAGAAATTTGCATCTGGGCTGACAATGTGGATAGTGAGTGTTAGCCCAGTGCGATTTGAAATTGGCAAATTAGAGCAACCCTCTGGAAAACCAGAATTTTACAAGGGAAATGCTGACAAACACTTAACTACAGTGGCACTTGCTCTATACTATATAACATAAAACAGTGAAATGGAACATAAGTCTCTTCTAATTATTGAAAATATTTTGGGGCTGCCCTGTGCTAAAACACTCATTTTCATCTTGCTTTTCAGATAATTTTTTTCTCTCTCAAACCAAATTTTGTTCTAAGCCACCTATCTTTAAAAAAAAATGCTGTTAACCACCATTAAAAGAGCAGCATTCTGTATGTGATTTTTGGAAGGCTGTGTATAATAAGAAGAATTTCAAGCCTGTGTGGACTTGCATGACACCATATTACTGCACAAGCAAAAAACCAATACTGAATGGTAATAACCATTTGTCAGAGGCAGCATGGAGGATTATATTATAACCCTATGTGTGTGTGTGTGTTTGTATCTGTGTCTATCCTATATAAAGCAATCAGACACCTTCCAATTTCCAAACACCTGATAATACTAAAGTTTATTTTATCACAGCCAAGGTTATATTTTCTTTCACTTCATAGTGACCCTAGGAAGAAGAGGAATAATGGATCGGGAGCCTATTATAGCTATTCTGTGTTAAACAGCCAAGTAAAGGGCAAATATAGTTCTGTAGTGGAATCAATCACTGAACCCATCAGTGAGAATGACCCTCCTGGCCCCCACCTTCTTCCCCATGCCTAAGAATTTGCCATATTCAATCTTTAGGCTCTGAACCCAAATGCCCTTTGAAAGTGAATTTATGATCACTTCATCACACTGTCTATTAGCTCACTTTCTAACAAATAGGATTGAGAAATATATGGCAGGAACTGCAACGGCACATTTCCAACTAATGGTTAAAATGTCAGGGCAATAATGTACAAGTGCATCTGCCCTCAAACACAAAATCAAACGCAGCTTTACAAGAGCTGTCGCCATTCCACTTTAGTTAAAGACTTGCAAGCTTCCTTCTTCCCTTTTTCAGGGCTGCAGTTTGGAAGCTGCTGCATCTCATCAGGGCTCGGTTTGCCAGTGCCGTACTGTACTTCATTAGGCAGCTCTATTTAATGGTTTCAACAAAAGCCATCATTTTAGCCCAACTGCCTTGACTAAATTAAAATTTCCAATCTCTGTTTTAGTGTTCTGCAACTGATGTATACATAAGCAAAACTGGTCAACATCTGCCAGGGGGTTGGCCAAAAGTTCTGTAAAGATGTACTTCACATTTCTGAAGCATGTGCAAAGTAACAACGTACTTATCCTCCTGAGGGCTCTCATGATTTTACTTCACCATTTGTTCAGACACACTTTAGCAGCATATAAGCCATACAGTTGATTCTCCCCTTGGTTGCAGTTTTATCTGTAGTGTCATTTTGAGTAATTGGGGTATGGTAGCTGATCAACTTTCAGGTTTCTCATTGGCAGAAAGGGACTGTATTGGCACCAAGAAAGAATATGATGGGTCCTCTCGGTGCCTGAGCAAGTGTCCCTCTTTTGCACTTGGCTACCCAAGGCCATTAGAAAATAAGCTTAATAAAGCAACTCAGTGTATACATCTTAACTATTCCCAGCCAAGGGGATGCAGCTATAGAAGAAATATTTTAAACCAATATGAAAGATGGTAAATGTACATATTTAGTCAGTGATCTGTGAAAGTTTTTGAATTAGTTTTTAAAGCTTTGTTAAGACCAGAACGCACAGATGTTGAAAACAAGTTCAGATGTAGCGACAGATGGTATTTGATTATGAAGCAGACTGTTCATATAATACAAAGATGCTGCTTCTGCCATACACAAGTAACTGCAGAGAGTGCAGTAGAAATTTTGGAAGGCAGAGCAGTTCAAGAGGTTCTTTGTGCGGCAATAACTTTCACGTTTTTCCAGCAGTGCTAGAATTGGGATAATTTTCTTTCTTTTACAGTCAACACCCTCACCCCCCTTCCCCCACTCGCCATTTTCTCCCCTGTTGTACAGCTCTCTTTCACTTTTTTGATCCTCTTTTCAGGTCATTTGAAATCAGATTAAGGATAACTACACTTTATTTATATTTATGGAATAACAAAGTTCCTTAAGGTTAATAATAACAGTAAGAGTTATTATATATTACTGATTATATCTATATAAAAAGAGCACCGCGTTTTGGACAAATCCTGAATTTTGCAGATGTAACATTCTATCCAGAATCACTGGGCTGTTGTCTGTTGCTGGGGACAACATACGTGCCTATTTGCTGGGGCTGCTGCCGCGTCCACCTTGTCAAAACCGCCATCAACCCCGTTCACTTCCCTCCTCCAAGGAGATGTGAGAAGGGTACTGAAATTCGGAAATACAGGGAAGGAGCTGCGTGAAGGGCAGGGGTGCCTGACACTGGGCATCAGCTTCACCGCGCCGCTGTGGCGGGGGCTCCAGACCTTTCCTGCCGCTGCTGTCCTCCAGCACTCCCTTGGGTGCCTTTTGGCCGCCGCCTTTGGGCCCCTTTGCCCCGAGCAGGGAGCAGCTCTGGCCTCAGGCAGCACCCATCTACCTGGCCCTCGCACAGGGTCGTTCTCTGGCAGAGATGGCTTTTCCTCTTGCCCCACCACAGCACACCTCGACCTTTTCTGTCCCTGCCATTGCTGGGTCAGCCACCCTGTGCCGCCACCAGCAGCCAGCCGTGGCCCCGGCTGAGGGCTGCTGAGCGCTCTGGAAATTTCGGGAAGGGCGGAAACACTGTTTAAGCAGCAGGCTCTTCCTAATGGGAGGGACAAACCTGACTCAGGGGCAGGGGGACATCCTCGCCATGGATGGACTTCTCCAGCTCCTCCATGGCTCCCCCCAGGTTCTGGGAAAGCAAACAGCCGGGTAAACAGTATTTTAACATATTGGCTCCGGCCACTCGCAAAGATGGAAAAGGATGCCAGGAAGCAAGGTTTCAGCTAGGAGATAAAACCGGCAGGGCAGCAGCGTGTGGATTGTGCAATGTAAGCCGGGGTCTTTGGGAGGGCGGTGCAGGACCCCCGTGTGCGAGCTGTTAATGAGTGACCCGGCGTTAATGAGTAACGCGTGCGGCTGGCAGCGCCCGCCGGGCTGGAGGAGCAGGAGCTGTTCCCAGCTCTGCAGCGGGCAGGTGGGGGGTCCTGGGGAGATGTTGCCACCATCACACATCTCCATTTCACTCCCTATAAAATTGGGACACGGAGCAGGAATAGATTTGAGCGCAGCCTTTTGAAAGTGCTCGAGATTTTTCCCTGTGGCGCTCAGCGAGAGGTGGAGCTCCCCACGCCTGAGTTCTAGGTTTCTCCCAGAGCTGGGGAGTCACGATGCATATGTTCGCCTAAGAAAGCAGTAAAGCTCATTTTTTATTATACCGCTTCCAAATGCACACATTTTATCAGGAAAGATTTCAAATACACTCCTTGACCTGTGTGCCCATATGCTTCCAGACTGTTTGCAGTGTGAGACAAGCTCTGGTTTTCAGATAAGCCTTTGAGGCGGTTCAAACCTCTGCCTCGTGTGTTATTCAAGATCCAACCCTGACTGTCCTGTGGCTTTCTTAAATATGCCAGTAACTACTGCCATGCGTGAGGGGCAGGTAAACCCGCAGTCTGAATGGCCAGACCTCAGCCCAAGCCAGGCAGCCATGCAGTCCCTGGGGTGGGTGTGTTGTCAGAGCCTTGTGTGGGTTACTGAGAAACGGTGAAAATAATATTGAAAAAAAAAAAAATCTAAAGTGCCTCCACTTCAGAGAAATCTGGCCTTATGGTTTTGACTGGAGTATCATCTCTTCCTTTAAAAGCTCTGACCAAATTATTGAGCTGATAAGCGATTTCCCTTGGTTTTACATGTGCTGGCATGAATTATCCTTGAGTGCTGCATATTAGGGTTGTTTTGTACTAAAAGGTGTTAAACACTTGTAATAAATATTTTTCCTTATTTCCCCTAGGACACTGTTCCATCTCTGGTTGGTGAAGCATAAAAAAGAGCTGTCATGCCCAGTTTTAATAGGCAATAGGATTTCAAGCCCCCAGAGTTGTTTCACAGTCTGGCAGTGGCCATAATGAAACTGGCCACTGTTGCCACAAGACTTTTTCCTCTCATGCGTTCTCCCCTGTTACCTCCCACAGCTGCTTGACTGGCAGGTCTCTTGCAAACCGCAAACATATTTACATTGGAGCCAGTAGTATTTCTTTAGCTATCTGTGCCATCTTTCTCGGTTTTTATTTTCCTTTGCCCAGATAGAGACTCAACCTTAAGTCTAATTTTAAAGAATAAAATTAAACCGTGCATGCAATTATCTGCATTTGGGTACAAACAGCAGTTCATTTTCATGTGTTTTGTTGTGAAGCAAATAGCTTGTTTGTTTGTTGGTTTGTTTGTTTGTTCACACTGATTCCCAAATAAATGGGAAAGTACCATTATTCACTCACCCAGGATTTATTCACAAAAATGCAATCACAGGCTCCCAGACTCTGGGCAGAGTGGGGGGGAAGGGGAGTCCTTTCTCTGAAGGAGAGTCAGTGTCTCACTCTGCTCTGCAGCTCTGGAAAGAGTCAGGCTAACCTAAGCCAACCAGCATTCATTTGGGTGTCTAAAAAAAATTCAACATTTAAATAAAAGATACCTCCTTCATCTCTTTGAGGTACAGGTACGGTTGTGGTCCTAATAAACAGTACCCAAAAATGGCCATTGTAGGAACTGATGGATTTTCTGCACACACCAATCCATCAAGCTTTAACAGGCAGCTTCTGCAAATGTCCCTGCCCACTGAAAAGCTGGGAGAACAGGCAGGCCCTGCAATGCGCCCAGAGGGTCAAACACTTGGACCAGGCAGGGAAACAACCCTCCTATCCCCCAGCCCTTCTTATCTAGCAGCTCTGCCTTCACACTGGGAGCCCTCCATCCCCATTCAACAACAGAATTTAGCAAAGATTCAATTTTTCATATTGTGTTCTTAAAACAAACGCAGTGCCATATTTTAAAAGTCACTAAGATGAGTTTGGGGGAGCACTGGAAGCCATTGCAAAGGCTGAGGGATGTATTTGCCATTATTTCCCAAACACAGTCAGTCGTATGCTGCCGCTCTCCCTTTCCCTCCTAACAAAGAGGGAAGACTGGATCAGAAGGGATCATCTCCATAGAAATTGTCTTGGCACAACCTAGACTGGGCATAAATAAGGGTACAGACCAAGAAAATGAGAGCAATTAACCCTTTCAGGCTCTCAAATGACAAAATGTAGTCTTCCACATTCAGCTGCTCAGTAATGTGATGTGTGAAAGACCCCAGTTGCTAGTGATGGTCTCAGTGACATGAAATTGTTCAATTATTTGCCTTGCTCAGGGATAATTAATATCTTCCTTATGATTTTTAAGCTAGAACATAGTATCTTTCTTATTGTAAAAATTCCAGGTATTAGGGGAACTGAGGATTTCCAAGCACAGATGGCCAGATCTGCAGAACTTGGATCATTTCAGGGTGCTTGAAGCCTGGGAAAGTTGATTTGGCCCTCTGCAATGACAGGGACTACTTGCCAAGTTCCAGTCTAGCTCTGAACTCCTGCAGTATTCTGAGATGCCAATAACTAGGATTTCTTATTTAGAGATCTGTGTGCTTTCCACTGCAGTGTAAAACGACAAATAGTGTTTTCACAGAACCAGTATATTTGAGAGAAAAACTGATAGGGGCACAGAGTGAGCTGGCAATTACACACACAGCTCAGATCCTTTGGTCCATTAACTGAAGATGATCTCTGTCTCTCTCAGCATCATAGTTAAGTCTTGATAACTAACACAAAACTTATTTTAGTATGTTGGTTTGGTAATGTGGATAGATATAACTAGGAGAGGCAATTTGTTTGCAGTAAAACCAGAGAAGATCTCACATTTATATGACTATTAGTTATGTAGATGTAACTTCATGACCTTCCACAGACCTTTACACCTCATGTTGAGGTGGCCCAACAAATGCAACTCCAGTTGTATAAAAATATATGGAGTTTTAACTGCTGATGCAGATAGGAAGTATTTATTTGGTTGTTAGAATGAAGCTAAAACTAGATTCAGGCTCCAGCTCAATTCTGGTGTCCTGAGCCTGAATCAGGGAAGATACTGAAAATAAATTACCTCAGATCAAAATATATTTTTAACATGCTTCTCCTTCAAAATCAGAAGAGTCTTGCAGGATTTAATGATCTAAATAGGCTACAGTCTTACTGCCATCTGCACCAATTCTAAGCCAAAAAGAGAACTTTCATATCTGAAACACAGACAATCATGTAAATCAAAGGTCCACTCAAGCTCAAAATTTTAAGATAACATATGAAACAGCAGACACAGAAAAGAGCAAAAGAAAAAGGATGAACAAATACATTTCGAGGAATTGTGTAGGAACAGAATAGTTATATATAATGCTGATGGAGACAAAGCTTGAAACAGAAGAGATCCACGAGTGTAACAAAAAGAGAGGATGGTCACTACCAGTAAAAAGGCCAAACTGCTAGGAGTACCAAATGTGAACCAAATGTGAACCACTACAGCTCAACAAGCACTACCCCTGCTTTCACCCAGCTTGAGGAACTCCCTGTTGCAGGACACCAGCATGGCATGTATACCCAGGAAATGATTAAACAGTATAAACAAAAGTACCTTCTAGCTCACATTGGCTACATTTAATTTAAAGGGTTGTCGATGCCTCAGACATAACAGGTCTCTTCCAGGGAGTTATTCCTTGGCAGATAGACTATTGCAAAATAACATTCATTATCTTAACCGGCGCTGTGCTGGAGGTAGGGCACCGAGGCCATAAATCATTATATCCATTTTGCAAGAGGGCTGGTAGTTTCATTAATAAATAATTTGAACTAAGGGGAAAAGAAAACCTTCAGAGGACGACAGTGTTAGGCACAGCCTGGCCACAGCCAAGCAGTTCAGGAGTTCGCCTCTTGACATGGGGCAACATAAACTTTTGGAAATAAATGTAAACAATGGCAATGAGCTTGTAATTTATATTTTATTTTGCACAAGCTTGCATATATACTGCACATACATTCAGTTTAGAGAAGATGGAAGGCACACAAGGCAATTGAACTACTGTATCCTTTAAGTGGTACAAAGCAAAAAGGTAAAAGTCTGGAGAGTATACAAAAGCTTTAAACACACAAAATAAAATCCACCCCCCCCCAAACATTTTTCCTGTGTTTATCTTAAATTTAGTAGCTGCCAAGCTAGAATTGTAACTTTTTTTCAATCAATTGTCTACTGCACCTTTTTTTTCCAAACGGACAGGGGAGTCTTATTGTTTTATCTTGTCATCAATTAATATTACAGTACATCCTTGGTAATACAAAATTGTACACCTTCATCAAATAAATTAGGATAAATTAAACCAATAAATTATGCAAAGTCTTCAGAACAATAGACGACAACAAAAAAATCCACAGTTGAAATTGCCTCTAGCTAAAAAATAAAATAAAAAAAAAAATCAAAAATTGACTTTATCAGTTCAGTTATTGTACTATCTTCAAATTAAAGGGTCTTTATTACAAAAAAAAGAGCTTAATAATGCTATTTACAACATATTGCTAAATAATATAAAGGCAGTGTTTTGTCACTTTTGTAACTATATACATATGAGTAATGGCTGGGACAATATCAGTTTAAACCTTAACCTTTGACTCTTCTGGGCAGCATTAAAACCAACCTAAAGAGGTGCTTTTTTTCCTCCTGTTTTAGTTTCTGACTCTTACATGTAATATGGTAATGAGATGGTTATTGTGTTTGTCTACTATCTCACTCAAGTGGTACAATTAATGCAGAAGGTATGGATTTTAGAGAAAAATGTAAGCTCATTGTTTCTTCTAGATTTGTTTCTACATATCCCAGTATTTGTGCATTTGTAAGGTGGCTGCTTTGGGAGAGAGGTGACTGTGGCTCAGATGAAAAGACTGAATAAAGTCGTAGTGCCACCACCTTTCATACACTAAAAAGGATATTCCTAAGAAGATACAAAGGTTAAATACCAGTTTTCATCCCAGCTCTAAATATGAGCATTTTTAGCTTCAGTTTATAGATGGTTTACAACCAACAGTTCTACAGAAAACAAAATTGCATTTCCTTCAACAGAACATTTAAGTGCAATACAGTAACTGCTTACTCATATAAACCAGTTACATTCCTTAAGGGGAGCTTTTTGAAAACAATGCGTATTGGAATTTTCAAACACAGAGTTGGTACCAGAAGGAAACATTTGCACTATTAACACCAATGATTGCTATATAATACACATGGCAAATATAGTTTTTGCTTTCACTTCTCATGTACAGTGCTCATTTTGGGGGTTTTGTAAACCACTTTCCATTTTTAATATATATATATATATATATCTTTCTGTATATATATATATGTATAATCTTTCAATGCTGCTGGTGAAAATCCTATCTTTAAAGCCACAAAATCTTCACCTTTATTTCTTAATTAATATTAACCTGTGGAAAAAAAACATTTTTCTATTAACTGACTTCATATACATAGAAAAAAATTCTGCAATTTTACAGAAACTGTATTACCCATTCCCTTGACATCTGATGAAAGAGACTTAACTTTTAAAAGTAGAGCTGGATTTTCAAGAATGCTTTCAACTATCTACACAGTTACTGTAGTGTTTCTTATAAATTCAACAGATGTTTTCAGAATGTAGTTATTAAAATCTTATGCCTTTATGCAAGAACAGCCGTAAGGTTGAATATTTACATTGCTTTATAAAAGTTCCCCTCTATTTTCAATGTTCACCCACATACCTGGTACAGTAACAAAGATTCTGCAAACTTAAAACACTTTGATTAAATAATACTCAGAGGCACAAAGCAAACCTCAGGAATACATGGGTGAACACTTCCTTAAATAATTACTACATTCTAACATCTTCCACGTGTTTACCATTAAATGTGAAACGTTCCCATTAAACAACCAGAGATACAGTAAGAATTAAATGTTTTGTAGTTTCAAATAGAACATTCTTTTCACAAAACATAACAAATGTCTAAAATAGGTTCTTAATCTAGATAGGAAAAAGGTAAGCTTTTCACTTCATACGCATCTTTTGTGTGTGTGTGTGTGTATGTTTTTGTGTAAATATACATACATATGCCCACACATGTTGTCCTGTGTGTGTGACCACATACGTATCTGTATATGCACATATGTCACGTATGAAATATTGCTTCTATACTACTTTTCATCAGGCTAAGAAAACACAAGATTTGCACCACAGTTACAAAAAATTGGCTTCTACAAGAATTTTCAAAACTCGAATGCTGCTCAAACAATTGAGAAAAAATAATTTGCATTATCAAACTGTTCTAAAAATTCTCTTCTTCAAAAACGTATTCTCCTGCTTTGTTTTTTTTATTTTTTTAATTTTTAAAAAGACACAAAATATGCATAGCTATCAACATTATGTCAAACAGCCGGGAAAAAAAAAAAAAAAAAAGGTCAGTGTTTATTGCAGCTGTAGTAATTGAAAAATAAAGTTTAAAAGATGAAAATTGTAAGCCACAGAAGGCACAAGAACAATTGTACTTGTGGGGGAAAAACTGGTATTTTGAAGGATTTTTTGTCTCCTTCCGCTGGTGTATTTAAGGTCTAGGCACAGACTATAACCTCAAGTTTATATGCAGAAATAAATCTGAATTAGCAGTAAATGAATGGCAAGATGGGGTTTCTACATGGATTTTGAAATTCTTTTCCTATGTAAACCTTTTGTTGCAATAAAAGTAGCCTCTTGCCTTTTAGCCATTTTTAGTGAAATAATATTGAGATAATTTAAAAGAAATTGGATTGGATTATTCTACTTAGAATTTAGTACAAGCTATGCCATGTATTTGTAATTTTAGGTGAATTGGGAGGCACAAAGGCAATATGGCTATAAAATGCAGAAAAATCACATAACTGAAATGATAATTTTATCATTTATTCCTTTTTCAGACCAAGGAGGTTTTTATTTTGCTTTTAAGATGAAATTTCTAATTTCTAATTAAGATGAAATTTCCTAATTCCTATGCCTCATTTACTATTGAGATTATACTACCCATAAATAAATAAATAAATGCAACAACATCAAGTGTTGAGTACACAATTTCACTTATTTAGATTATGTGAATCCCATTGCAGCCAAATAATATTAATAATAATAATAATATAATATAATAATAATAATAATAATAATAATAATATAAAGCCACGGTAAAATCACAGGTTGAGATGGTAGCTAGTAGTATGTCCACATAATATGATAAAAGTATGGCTTTGCTTTCTTATGTCCAAGGTGACAATGCAAAGTAATATTTTGCATCTGATGGTATGCCAATGATGAACTTATTGTATTAAAACTTGAGCATTTTATGCCACTTCTTCCCATAAATCAAAAAAAGTGCATGAACACAATTTTCATCCTTTCTTACTCAGAATTCATTGGAGTTACATCTTTATGAAGTGTAATGTTTACCAAATCATGCACACACACAGAAAAATAAAAAAAAAAAGAAGGAAAAATGAAAGAAAGAAAACAAAATAAAATGAAATAAAATGTAAGAAAATAAAAGAAAGAAAAAAAAATAAATCCTGTCTACTGTAAGGATACGTACAGTATTAGGTACTCTCAGGGAGTCTAAGATCAAGATTTGTTTTGCTTTTAATGCATAGTGAAAATGTTGGCACTTCATCCCATGCTATTGTCTGCATTGCCTATACTCCACAGATACTGCCAGTGCTTGAAAAGAATGACAGGGAATCGGAGGATTGTGCTGTTTAATTTGAAGTCAGCAGGTTTTTAAGGCTTTCTGCTAACAATAATTGCTTTCATACATTTCTGTCTATCAGCAGTATTTGTAAATGAAGTGAAATTGCAATGATCAGGTCAGCTCTTTAGTCACATGGGTAAACTTTCACTCTCCAAAGTCAAAATGCAATTTCAAAATAAAGAAGATACCAATATCCTCAATGGTCTAAATATAATTCACGGCTAATTAGGAACTTCCTCTAGATTTAGATTGAATTATGTAGGGGAAAATACTATTGATGATAACAATAAATTCTTACTGCATCCGTACAAAAGACGACAGAGAAAATGACAAATACAGTGTGCCATAGCATATTCAACCTTCCCCCAAACTTCTGGAGACAATTTCTTTCTGAAAACATGAGAAAAGGAGACCCACTAAAGAAAGCATGAGAACTAGCAGCTAGCTTTCTTTCTTTTCTTCAGTCGTATCATGATGTAGCATTCAGGCAAACCCAGGTCCATCAGGGACTTTACACTGTAGCTCAGGTTTTGGTCACCATTTGCTCCAGCTTCAGAAGACAAGTGCAGCCACATTGCCCAAACAGATTTTTTTCTTTCCTTTTTTTGTTGTTTTTTTTGTTGTTTTTTTGTTTTTTTTTTTTTTTTTTAAGCTGCACTTACTGTAATTTTAAAAATCCAATTTGGGTATCTGAACCCTGCATAACCAGGAGGACACTGTGATTTCTGTACAATGCTTGATTAGATTTTTATGAAAATGTAATTTTTATTCTTCTGATTAGGAAAAGACTAATTATACTTTATAGCTACAAACAAGCCTTTTTTTTCTTTTTTATTTTTTTCCTTTCCTTTGCCTCAGCACTGTGAGATGAAGGTTCTTCTACTTTATCTAAGATCATTCAAAAAGTGCTTTTTAGGACAGATGTCAAATATGGACAGGAAACTTTGTATGTTGGAAAGGGGATCTTGGGAGGCAGAATGGACTAAGAAAAGAATAAACTTAGGGACTTACGCCACTTAAAGTAAGACTGAGACATGGTGTTCATTATACAATGCTGAAGGTTTCATTTTTACTCTATGGAGAGTGAAATGCTTCCACTTTAGTAAGCTGACCATGTTCCAAAATTACTGTGGTTGATACAATATTGTGCATGAAATTACTGGCCTAACCCCGCAAGAACAGTATTTGATTTGTGCAAACATCCCTTGCTGCAATTTAGAGAAACAAGAACCTGGCATGTTGGTTACTGGTGCAGGGTATCTGTCATTTCTGTAAGGAAAACATGAAGCATAGGGTTTGCTTTTTTGGGGTGTCACTTCTTGGAGTGAGTACCTAAAACAGATGTATTTTTTTGAAGTATGAAACAAAATCTAGTTATTGATTAAAAAGTATATAAATACAAATAAAAAAGCTCGAAGCTTATGAAGTGACTCCACAGAGTTCAGACCTTTAGCAGTATAAACATAATATAAACTTCATTGTCTGTAGTATTGTGCCATGACATTAGTCTCACCAAGACAAAATGCCACTTTGCAGCAAGCAATAAATCTGACAAAGCATTTTTAAACATAATGCCCTAACTTGCTAAGACAGGCTTTTACACGCTTCCAAACTCTTCTCCCTGAAAATTAACCCCGTTGTTTCTTCAAATGTTAAGGGTCTCGGGCAAAAGTAAACCAAAGGCTGAAGTAAAATAACCATCCCCTTGGAACTGAATGAAAACTTATCCAGGAGGGATCAGTCAAATTTCATATACATATATATATGTATGCGATACACATATATATGAAATTAAAATAGAGACACACATGACTTGGGCATCAGAAGGGGACTGCTACTTTCATACATTCATAAATAGCTGCTGAACTCTCTACTCATGAAGAAGCTCTTGTAGGCAGTTTGGGGATTTGAAAATCTCAGGGACCTCACTGTCCAGCTTACAGATGACCTTGTATATGGCCTTCTTCCAGGAAGGATCAACATCTTTGCCTGCGATAATGGCATTGAAAAACTCCCGTAACGTGATCTGAGCCACTTCCAGGAATCTCTCTGGAACCTGCTGATACAAGGAGACAATGGCATTAATACAGTTTTCAATTTCAAGTCTCTGGTTCTTCAAAGGAAACTGAGCTAAGTTCTTTCTTTCAGAAAGGGGCTTACATAGCACCTGCATTTTCTAAATGTGGCAGCCTTCTATTCTCTTATGCAAAGCTGTTATATATAGTACTATAGCAATAACTTCTATAACATGTGTTGGAGATCTTTGTAAAGTCTACTGACAGAATGTAGGTAACAAAATGTTACTGTCTGAGTAGGGAGAGTAGAGGATTTATAGGATATAATTAGCAGGAGGGGAAACAAGCACAATTGTCTTTAAGGAAAGAAATCTCTGCTTGATATTTTACCTGTGCATTTATGTCCACATTCCCCTCTCCATGTGAGAACTAATATGAAAGTTGTGCATGCACAGAAAGCCCTTTGTACGTTTGTGCTTGACTTTGGTCACAACCAGTGCTGAAAGCAGTTAAAGAAATTGGGTATCTCTGAATGTTGTTTGTAGTTTAAAACCACACAGGAAAGCCTTCAGCTAGTGGCGTGCTTCTGTGGCTGCCATGCACAAGAACCCCATAAAACGGCTTTCTCAGGAGACACTATGGTCTTTCCTTCTTTTTCAGGAGCACACAAATACCACCCTAACCTCTTTAACGGGTGCATTGTGCTCCAAGTGGTTTCTGAGTTGTGATGCTTTAAACTCATTTGTGGTTTCCAAATGTCACTGTGAGTCAAACACCCAGCTGGAAAGAACATGCCACTCTCAGAAGCTCCTGAACAATGGGTGAATGTTAAAAACCACAGTTACCTCCAAACTTTAGTAATTCATTCTAAGTAGTTGTCTCAGGAACCAGCACCACCTTCTCACCCTATGCCTTAAATGATTCAAAAGCAATCACTCTAATGAACTGCAGGGCAGTTGCAAGGTTGAGGTAATCTCCATAAAGGTATTATTTTCCACTTTTATCACGGAAATATGGCTTCACAGCTCTAGAACTGCTAATACACGGCCGGCCAGTAGCCAGCGTGCTTATAATAGCAAGTATTCCCTCACTGCTATTCTTTGTCCCCTCCGGCAAGAGGAGATCTCCGACCTGCACTAGGAGCCACTTGAACCGTTCCCGAGGCGAACAGACACTTGGGCAGCTCTCACTGATTTACTGAATTCATGTCACACTGCCAGATCAAGGCCAGCCCCTGATTCTCTACTTCAGGCTTTTCTCCTTGTCCCTTTAGAAGCCACTTTCAAAAAACTTGTCTGGAAATGTGTGTGATCAATCTGATACAACAGAGCTCTGGAGCCTCGCTCACCTGTCATTGTTAGGGAAACACCAGCAGTTTGATAGCCACGTTCTGCCATCAGATAAGCATGAGACCAGCTCCCCCTGACACCAGCTGACCAACTCTGCTTCCAGAAGCCCCAGAGAAGTCCTCTGTCTACCTCTGAGAGTGAAATCCAGCCCCCACATTTTTTTGGGGTTTTTTTCCTCTCAAAAGCATCTGTGGAAATTTTTCATTCAACAGGGTGCACAGAAAGACGCAGCTTTAGAGATGGTCTATTCTAGCAATAATTAAGAGAAATTAACTGTAATGTTTCACTTACTCCAGCTCAAAGAAATTACTTAAAAACTCCCCATAACCACTCAGCTGTTCAGGCATTTGGTAACATGTCTATAGAAAATACCATACCGCTTGCATTGCTATAAAAAATTGACATGCTTTTCTGTTCATGCAGTTCAATGCTCACATACTGTTCAGCACCCTTGGTATTGCTGGGCACTAACCAAGGGGAAGAAGTTTCTGACTACATGATATCGGAAATGTAGTAGACAGTGATGTTAGTTCATGGGACCAAAACCTTTTGATTTTGGTATCCACTCCAGAGGACCAACACTAGTTGTCTTTCTTCCCTCCCAAGCTGCTGGAGAGGAGAAAGAGGCAATTACACAAGAAGCATGAAGTGGAAATACACAAAGTTCTATCTCTCCTTCCTACCTCATGGTTACACCCATGACAGCTTTAAGCCTGGAAGTGACAACCTGGTTTTAAGTTGGGCCTTTGCCATTCAATTTCTACCTGTGCATTTGAAAGTTTTCCAGGTAGAGGATGCTTTCCATGGAGTAGGCAGTGTGAAACCCCTGAACCCATAGCCTCCAGGCCTTCCACCACTGTAGCGACACACAGGCTTTTTTTTTAGACTGAGAATTATATTTTAAGGTCCAACTTTATTATACCTGAGTCACATCTGCAGGGTCAGGCCTCTTTGAATCTGGTCCAACAGGCTGCCGAGAGCAGCCCACAAACATAACAGTGAACAAACCCAATAATGAACAAAGCCCTGTGGGGGCTTTGAAGAGACACAACTTTTCAGCTTTTTCTTCCTCTGGAGGCTTCACCTTGTAATGCTGAGTTCCTAAAGATCACCCCTACTCTTAAGGCATTAGAACCATTCATAGCTCTTTCCTTTTGGGATGTTATTAGCAATTTTTCATGTCAGACTGGATTACACACTTTGCATGTAGTAATGTGAATTCCATTGTGATTAATCCCACAGGATGGTAATTCAGCCAACACTTTTCCTTTCTAGAAAGAGTATCTGCAGTTTTTTTCTATTGTTTGGGGTTTTTTTTTCTTTAGAAAAGAGAACACGAGTGAAGTCCGGAGCCTGAAAATAAATATTTAAATGCATGGGTAGTTATATTTTTCAGTGGGCAATTAATCAGTCAGCCATGCTAATTTTGTGTCTGGGGGTGGCATTTCCCTGACCCTAAGTGATGGCGACCTATTCAGCGCATCTTTACACCTAACTGACTGAACATCTCTGAAGTAGGAACATCTGCATAAAATGCTTCAGTGACAAATAAACTCTATCTACATTGCTTTTAATAGAACCAACAATCCCTAGTATGAACTCAGGGCATTTTCTTAGCATCAGGTGGCAGCAGTCAATCAAAGAATCACACTGTGCATTCACCAGGACGAAAGACAATGAGGTCTGGTTGGGGGAGTCTAGGTGGGTCTCAGGCTGAGGCCTCCACATCAGCCCAATTTAGAAAGAAATCACACTTTGCAGCATGCTTTGTCAATGTAACTTCACTGCCAAGGGAAAAAGTCACAGGCCAGACTTGGGGCCAGTGTAAATCAGCAGGGCTCTGCCAGCCTCAGTGCAGTTACACTAATTTACACCTGGTACACATCAGTCCTGTACTTTCTAATGCAGTCCAACAACCTCCATGGTGCCCCTTTCTTAAGCCTTAGCCATGTTAGCATGTCCCTTTTGTCTATGAAAACTGGGAGGGAATTAAAGCTCTCATCTGCTCTTGTCCATTTGTGCTGTTTTAACTACTGGCATTTTCCTTGGCTTGAACAACAAACCTGAACTATTCACTCTTGGGTTTGCATGTGCAACTATCATGCCGAAGCATTTGGCTTCGCACTGTGGGGGAGTGCTTTGTTAAAAATACTCAGCACACACTACTTCTATGGGAGCAAAAGTATAGTGCCAATGGCTCAAAAGTTGCAGTCAGTTCAGACCTAACTAACTCTTCTCTCACACAGAAGCACACACAGTTGAAGAAAGCTTTATAAATACTTGTTGAACTTTTTTCAAGGAAAGTGTTACCCAAAAGGAACTGGGGATTGAGAAGGTGAGGGCAGTTCCTCAGCAGGACTAAGTCAGCATTGCCTGAGGAAAATCAGTGAAGCAACTCTGATTTTAAGCCAATAGAGAATTAAGCTTCTCTTTCTGATGAAT
This sequence comes from Pseudopodoces humilis, assembly GCF_049639895.1. Taxonomy (NCBI): domain Eukaryota; kingdom Metazoa; phylum Chordata; class Aves; order Passeriformes; family Paridae; genus Pseudopodoces; species Pseudopodoces humilis. Next base: position 20,926,168 of record NC_142202.1, read on the forward strand.
CTTAAAAATCATTGTCGTGAAGGAGGACACACTAAAAGTAGCTGTGTGTCTTAAATTGGTGGTCAATCAGTGACCCTGCACTGTTTTTCTTATTATTAGGTTGTCTTGTATCTTCTATTTTTATTAGTTAATTTATTTTTTTTTTGAGTTGTGCAGCAAAGACTTTTTCTCCCTTTCCTCCTGTTCCTCTCATCTCCCCTTCCCGAGCCCTCCTCCTCTTCCCAGTTGCTTTACCTTCAAGGATGATTTGTTTTATTAAACTGACTGTCCCCAGCCTCTGCAGTACATAATAAAAGCCTGACATAGCAGCCTGCCTGCCTTCTGTGTCCTGCAGATACTCATCATAAGTGTCAGGACATACCAAGGTTAGCGGTCACTGGAAGTGCGCTCGCTGGCTCAAGCCTTGCCAAACATGCTTGGCAGCTGAATGAATGTCACAGAGAATAGAAGGGGAATTACAAAGGTTAGAAAGAAGACAGTCTCTCCCTCTCTCTCTCTCTTTTTCTTTTCCTGAAGATATATAAGCTGATTTTTCACACTTCTGAAATAAACATCAGCTCATTCACAGTTCTTTTCCAGCTCTTAAATCTCTCCCATTGTTGAGCAAACCTTTAATTTCTACACAAGCATTATTTCTTCATTAGCAAAATAAGATGCTTAAATTCTCTCTTAATAGAAAAGGGGAAAACAACCAAAACCAAATGACAGAACAAATCACCAATCTGCTCCAAGATTTATATGTGTATTTCATGTTGTTAATCCTATTAAGGGTGGGCTTCTCCACAGTTAATCTTTTAAACTTTCAAAAATTCTTGCTCAAGTGGTAAATCTAGATGATAGGAAAAGCAATACAGATGTAAAGATCACGGAATTGTGAAAGTCAAGTTAAAACCGATATTCCAGAGAATTGTGTTTTGTTTTTTTACTATAAAAGGGCAATAAAATGCTGACTGTAAGAAGACAATGTCAAGGAGAAAAGGGTATTGGTATTTTGGATACTCTTGACTGCTCGCCTTGGAGAGAGAGTTATTCTTGTCACAAACCCTTTTGTCTGCATCTGCTGACTGCTTGCCTGTAGCCAGCAGCATACTTTAACTGTTTTGTCACCTCCTAACATCACATGCATCAGCTGTTGTGCTTTTGTTACGGGTATTGTAGAGCTAATCCACTGTGGCTGTTCTACTGTGCAGTAAATAAAACAGAAACTGCTTCTCAGACAATTCTGCATGAATATTTCAGATGGCTTTTACAACTCTGATTCACAAAATAAAATACACCCCCCCTCAAACTAGACTCAGATGCCTCAAAGCTAATTGCATGCAATGACCTCAGGCATCAGAAACAACTGTTTCAGTTGGATAAATGAATAACAGCCATTTCTAAAGTTATTCTTTAAAAATAATAAACGTACTTCTTTCCTTGCAATTTTACCTGCACATATTTTTTTTTTCTTTACAAGATTTCAGATTTTTGTCAGCAGCAATTTTGAAATATTTTGTCCCAACAAAATGCTTAAAACATCTTTGAAATATTTTCTTGAATAAGCGCAAGTCTGATAAACTAGTTTGTTTTTACTTGAGTATCAGGTATTTTTTTAACCATAGAAATAATTTTACAAAGTTCCCAAACTTCTCCCTCCAACTTTCCCAGAACAGGGAATAAAATATTTACTCAGAAGTTCATTTTCTGCTGCTGATTGCTAAACTGTCCTAAGGCAGGATGGCTTTGAGCATGTTCACAGGGGCAATGGTAGCAAGCCCCAGCATGAGGTCTGGAGCAGAAAAGATACCCTAGGAAAGGAGACAAACAGGTGAAGTACTTTACCGAGCATTCATTCACCCTTGTGCACACATGATTCCTCTAAACAAACTCTCCTATCCCTGCTGTTTGTTAAGTAAATATTGATCAAGGAGAGACATATCTCCTGACAGCAGTAGCACAAGCTGGGGGCTTGTACTGCAGACAGAGTGGACTTAAATGGATAAACTCACATGCTTTAGGAAGGCCACACAGAGATTACTAGATAAAGAGGCAAGAAGTCAGAGCTGGCTTTCCTTTCCCCTCTGCAGAGAGTTGGGACTTGGTTACACAGAACTTCCATGATAGAAAGAGAAGTCATCTGCTCCCAAACAGTCTTACAAAGCAAGATGCCCACATCTTAGGTGCTCAAATGACTTATATTTGTCTCTCTTGCCAGCTGGCACATTAATATTGCATGCAATAACTGGGGAGTTTAAGGCCCTCTCCTTAAGCACATGTGGGAGGCTACCAAGGGTCAGCTTCTCAGCAGCGTAAATTTTCACCACCCCACTGGTTTCAACAGAGAGTTTACGTTGCCTATGGATGGTCCACCTCTGGTTGTGCTGGGCTGGGGGACACATTATCCTCAGGAGCACATTTTTCCTACTCATATTCCAAGTGAGCAGTTCCCTCTAATGCCTGTGGGATAAAATACATACCCTTACAGTGCCCAGTTTAGGCCCATACGTGAGCAGTGAAGATTTATTGGAACGACGTGTGCAGAAAGAAGTAGCAAAATTGCCAAGCCATTGGTGGCTGTGATTTCTTGTAAAATTTCTGCAGTAAGCAACTGCAACCTCATCTTAGAAAACCACTAGGTTTGGGTGGACATGAGTAACGCAAATGCTTCTTGAAGGAGATTTGAAAGCAGTCCTCAGAGACTGGATCAGAAGCCTCTAAGCCAGGAGCAAGGTGACCATAAAGCCATTCACCTTGTCTGGGGGGACAAAGGGAAAGGATCACACAGTAATTTTCAGTCCGGGGTCCCATGTTTAGAAGTACCAAGACCAACGCAATCGTTCTAATATTGTAACAGCGTCAGACAACTGCTTGGCTGTAGCACACACATCTGAAGATCCTTCAGACAGGGACAGCTGGGCTAAGCTTGAAACCTTTTCTCATATGATGTCTAATCTGTGTTAAAACTTCAGCTCCATTTCTACGATTAGGCTGGCCAGAGCGTACCTACAGACTTTGCCTGTGGTATTGTGCTGGAGTCTGATAGTGTGTTGTATTACTAATGTTCCAAGAGTAAACACACTTGTAGGAAACAGCTATAGTTCAAGGCTGCGCTTTAAAAAAATAAATGTTTCATCAGTCTTAGCAAAGGAACAAATGGCAGTAACACTCTGTATCATATTTTACAAAGCTTCAAAAGAACAATGTCCCGTTGAGTGAAATTCAGTAGCATTCTGTAAACATTAATTTAAGGAAATCAATAGGCTCTGTGAGCTAAAGCCATATTGCAAGATAAACTGGCTGGAGTGCTACTTTGTCAAACAGATTTTAGTTTTCTCGGCTAGATAAAGACGGTTTCAAAATGGGGTAACGTGTTGCAACCAAGGTTTGAAAACTATGTGGCCTTCAAATGGTCTGCTTGTTCCTACTACAAAGCTGGATAAACATACTTTAAAAATGATAAGATTGGACCAGGATTGATTTTACTTTCAAATTTTATATAAAGTAGAATTCTTGGTGCATATGAGTTTGGATTTTTCTGATCCTAACTATGAGCAAAAATAAAGGAATGCAGCATAGCTCAAGATGTTTTTTTCAATTTTTCCAATTGCAGGACATTAAGGATTTTAGAAGTCTTTATTCATGTTGACCTGGTGGGCAACAAGTCACCTTGCCAAACAGGAAAGCCAAAATCTCTCATGGACTTAGGATCAGAGGTCTTCAGCTGGTGAAAGCTGCTCACATTGCAGAGCACAAGGTCGTGGTGATCGGAGTAAACAGGTTGGAGGGGATGAGAGGGGCAAGGCCAGATCACTCTTCTTGCTGGATGATCCGGACAGTAGCTATACAGAAGAGCTCTGTAGGGAGCCCAAGGCTAAGGCATAAACAGCACCTATTGGACAGCTGCTGGAGAACCTCTCCAGGATGATGAGTCCACTACTGGGAAGCAGTCTCACCATGGGTAGCTCCAGATCAGACAGCTTTAGTGTGTGTGCACAGCGATCCACACCAACAGGCGACGGCAGAAGATATTTGGGAGAAATACTTCTGCCAAGAAAACCTCATACAAAGCACAAACTAGATTGGCACAGGCACCCCTCACTCCCAAAGTCAGGGTAAGGTGAGCTTTGGGGGCAGAAAGAAACCTTCTTAAAGGAGATGATTGAGAAACTCTACTTGTGGCACAAACACATAGCCCTAAGCCTCTTCTCACAGGAGAAAGATTTAAGCCTGCAGGCTTTGGAGGAAAGTTGGCACCTAAATGCACATTCTCGCACCCACAGTCTGTGTCCTGTAGGAAACATATCAAGGACAAACCCTTTTGCATCCCTCCCTAGCAGTAAGACATCTCACTGTCTCTGAGGGCTCAGAGGGACTGGTGATGCTCAGACCAGCCCCTCCCTGGCGTGCACTCCACTAATCCAGAGTCCCTGCTGCTTTAAGAAGGAGCTTCCAGGCAGCTCACCGATCCACCTGGTCCCCTGCAGAGCAGGGACTTGTGCAATCGGGAGCTGCAGACACACATCTGGTGCCTTGTCCAGGCTAACGCTGCCCTGAGCAGCATTTCCCCACCGTCGGCTTTCCCCGACTTGCAAGGGCAGCGTCTGCAACACCTCACCGGTGTCCTGGCTCCTGCCACATTCATCCAGACTGTTCCCTCCCCTCACACACATTTCCTGCTCCCCGAGTGCAGTGAACTGCTGTGTGGGACCATCTTAGCCCTGCGAGTTGGTGTGGCAGCATATCAAGCAGGAGGCTTTGGCTTCTACACAGGAATTGGAGGCAGGTTTTGGAGTAAGTTGCTACACTTTTTGGCGTGAGAGCCACAGCAGCATATGGCCCAATGTTCTCAGTTTAAGTCTGACACTTAACATTATTTAACAGTTTCTGTGTTAGGTGCTTTATAAGGTAAAGGAAATTAACAATTTTCAGCTAATTAGATCACTCAATTGGCTGAACATCCTGGACACCTCTTAGAAAAAAAACAGGTTGGCTCAGGCAATGGAAAGGCTAATGCCTCTTCCATTATCACTTATGAGGAGAGGGAAATAGTTGGAAAGGATGCTTTTATTTTAAAAACACAAATGAAAAATACCTCAACTATTGGATGCTCTAGTAAACACACTCTTCTCCCAACCAGAACCTTCCTAGAATGCAGGGTGTTGTTTTGCCCACCTCTACGTGTGTCCCAATTCCCCTGGCTACAGCAGTAGCTATGTGGTGCCACCACGATCTTCATTTTTTGCCTTCAAGTTTCCTCTCACAACTCCTGCTGTACAAATTTCTTAAGAAATAGAATTTTTGGAAAGAGAAAAAAAAATTGACAAGAAACTGGGTTGCTGTTTAGGAAAGTCTGTTCTCCCACTGTGCCACACAAAGAGAAGGCCACTCTTTTGGGACAGCACTAATATTGGGAAGGGAAAAACATTTGTCCAAGTCTGGTTTAAAATAGAAAAACTAGGCCAACAACAGAGGTTGCTTATTGCATTTGCTGTTGCAGTGTAGTTTCTTTTACTCTTTTAAAAAAGCTGGAAAATTATTTGAGGATGTATTTTAAAAATGTTTGTTTAAAATAAAGCTGAGATCCCCTATCCCATGAGGAGAGTTTGGGGCACTAGTAATCTACTACTGGCTTATTGTTATCTCCTCCGCCAAGCTCACAAAGAGGAGAGAGAATGGGCATGGCTCTTACAAGGAAAAAAACCTGACAGTGGGGCTGCTGAGATGCCTGATAATATCGGGGAAGTGAAAGTGGTAGTGCAGTGAAAATGGATACTGCATGATACATTAGATTTAATCACTTGCATTTCAATTAAGCTTTTCCACAAATAAAGACTGGGAAGTACTCGGCAGGCTCCCCGCGCGGCTGGAGCACCGAGCGCCGCTGGTGGCTGAGCACAAACAGCGCTGCTGCAGCTCACTCGTACCCCTGCTGCCTCCCGGGGTGCTCCCTGGTGGGACCCCTCTTCCCATCTCCCCGTCCTGCCCCACGCACAGCACTGCGCCCGGTGGGATCCCTGTCCCGGAACTGCTGCACCCACGGCGCAGGGGATGAGCCATTCCATCACGGAAACAGAGCTACTCTGGCATGCAAACACCACGGCTTTAACGCGATGGTTTCCAAATACAAAACTTGGTAAGACTCGGGAGTAGAGCGGGATAAGACGAAATAACAAGGACTTAACATTTCCAATTTCTTTACTTTTTACACCTTCAAATTCAGTTCTCCCCTTCTCCGTCCTCAAAATCATCAACAGAGTTTTACTGGGAAGATTATTAAATTTCCTCTTCTGCCATACTGATGAATTAGAACTGCAAGAGATGTAGAGGCTTCTAATGGAAACTCTGATTGCCCTTAACTTGCTGCATTGCCAGTGGCAGTGCCACAGAATGGAAAAATCACTAAGACTCCTACAGCTTATGCTAGCTGGGCATTTAGTGTGTGTTGGGAAATGTAAGAAAGGGCCACTGGAGAGGTTACTGTCACACCCCAGAAGCTGTCTCATACAAAAACTGAAGGAGAAATACAACTCTCATACACAAGAATAGTCTAACTTTAACTCAGTCCATTGTGGTGAAATGCAATCTGCTACAAGAGGCTGCCTACAATGCCAAGCAGCATATTATGTACCCTGCTGCCAAATTCTGACAGGTACCACATACAGGCACCCACAAAAAACCTGTCCAGAAAAGTGACTACAGGGATGACCATCCAATTCTGGCTCAGCAGAGAGGTTATTGCATATCCTCCTGGACACATCAGTCAGCTGGGAACGTGATGTGCTACTCAGAAGGACCAGGAGGCACAGCCTGGACTGAGATGAGCAGGTTATGTCTTGCACCAGCAGCAAGTCCTCTACTTTTATAGTGTATTTCCAAGTGTGAAAGATCCAGGCATGCAGGAACTGCTCGTTAGACCGTGGATATAGAGGTAAAGTGGCTCACAGAACTTGTAATTTGCAAGGATTTTTTTTTTTTTAATGTTCAGTAGAATTTGGGTCCATAGGTGAACCACTAACACTATAGTAGAAGTGATAATTAAAATGATTATGCATCTAGAATAAATCTTATATATATATATGTTGCAACAGTACAGTAACATCTATAATTGGTGTTGCTTGCTCTTGCACACTCTTCCCATCTCTCTGCATTGCAATCACCTTTGTCTTCTGTGTCTGGCCCTGAAAAGCTCCAACTGTGCCTTCCCCCTCCTCGGTTTGCATGGGCTGGGCTGGGGGAGTGAGGAGGGAGTTAGGGGAGAAGGATGGGAAGCAGGTGGTGTTTAATCAGTCTGGCAGGGAAGCAGGCTGTCACCAGGGTCCTTTTGGGGGTGTCATGAAGGTGGCAAGCATGCCCTCTGGCAGAGGGTACCTCCTTTCCTCTTTCCAGTGGCAGAGGGTATGGGCAGGGGAAGGAAATTTTGCATGGTTACGGGAGAGGTGTGTTGCAAATAAAGCTGTTTCCACCAGCTTAGACTCCCACTGAACAATTCTGAAAAATCTCCTCCCAGTGCAACCATGCTTTTATGAGCATCCAGAGCCCATCACGATGGGATAAACTGCTCCATCTATGCCATCCTGAGCCATGCTGTCCTTCAGCCTGGCTAGAGTGGGCCACAAGCACCCTGTTACAAGCTCCAGTGCAGGACCTGCTAGGGCCTGGTGAGGGTCACAAGCCTGTGAGGCCAGAAGACAAAGTCTTACATCCTAATGGACTGAGCTCCCTCTCATTTGACTCCCCTTTATCCCTTGCGGAAGGAAATGCTGCGACTGCAGACAGCGCTGGATTAGATAACCTCGAGGCTGGGCCTCATCTGATGGAGCCAGCCCTCTCTGCAATTGTAAGAGATAAGCTGCTCCAGCTCCTGCTCTCCCCGCCCCGCCAAACACTGATATTTGGCACTTAAAGACCTTTCATTTGCAATGTTTATTTTCCCTTCTCTCCCCTAAAAACTTTCTGAAGCTGCAGGCTAACTGCTTTAAATGCATTTATATGTCTCTGCCACAGTTCAATCCATGGGACTGTGCCTAAGGCCCAACTGCAGCAGTCTGTCTGCTTAGCAACAGAGATCATGCCACACTGGTTTGCCGCTCTCTACAAAGCCTCTCCACTAACTAGAGAAACAAGTTCAAGGCCACCTCTTTGAGCTCTCTGGACCACCTGGACAGGGCTTCTTCTGACAGCACATTTCCACGGGAGCCTTGAAACAGCCCCCCCACAGAGGGCACACAAAACGAGTCAGAGCCCGCCCGTGTACCTTCCCCCTCTGCAGATAAGAAAGCTGAACCTTGCCCCTTCCAGATCTAAAGGGAGAAATCATCTCCAAAACACTGATTACCTTCAGCCAGCCCTTCTGGCTGTCCTTCTATCTGTCACCCACCCACACTTACCTATCAGGAAGACTCTCTCTGCACACAAAATTCAGCTATACTCCAGTTCTGCAGGCGATGGGCTATGTGTAAGCAAGGGATCCAGTGCTTCAAAGACTGCCTCCCGCTTGGATTGAATGGCATTTCTTCACTTTTGTGCTATTAATGTTACAACTGCTACAAACTGCATCTCCTTCTGCTCCCAGGTTTGCTTTGTCTCACACAAGTGAAGGACATAGTGTCCTCATGGATGCTTGCAGTATCCTGCTGCCACTTCCTCACTGCCTCAATAGTTTCCCTTACAGATTTAGGTATGTTTGAAAACAGCGTCCCTGTTGCACTCCTCACCAATGCTGCAAGGTCTGCCTGCTAGCAGACCTGCACTGCCAGTGCTCTCTCAGGCCAGGGATATCTGCTCTGAGAAAGGGCAGGACCCCAGAAAGCTGGCCCAGAAACCAGCATGGGTCACAGCGCTGCTAAACCTCTCCCACGGTTTCCAAAGTATTTTGACAGTTTGCTAATTGACATCATGAGAGCTCGACCCTCGTCCATTTTAAAACACATTGAATATATCAAGGAAACAGTGTTCTGCGTGAAGGTGACCTATTCAAAGTCCTATAGGATGGGCAATCCTATCTGTAAGACTTCTGTTAAAGTCAGTCACACAGCCCTGACCCTGCACTGTGAGACAGGATCGGCTGGGACCTCCTCTTTTGGCAAGCGTGCCTCACAAAAATAAAAACAACACCCCCCCACCTCCACCCGACATCCATGAACATGATGGCTCTGTGACTCCAAATACAGTGCTGCATTTAATGTTTAGTTTAAAAAAATTAAATGAAACTTTTTACCAATTAACATTTAAAATATATTCACACATTTGACTGTATAGTAACACAACAAAAGACAGCTCTTCAGCTGGCATATATTAATTAGCTGCAATGATTGCTGGAGCTGATTTACACCAGACACTGAGAATCCAGCCCAGAATTCAGTGCCATGAAGAAAAAGCATGGGTTGGGTGGGAAACAGAGGAAAAAATCTTACCAAACTAGTAAGCTAAACTACTATTTCACATCTCTCTGGTATGACATTTATATAGAACAGCTTGGATAAAGTTTAGAAGATCAAACATTTTCCTCAATTTTCACAGTACAAAATGTTCTATGACCTTCTAATGTGACACATTAAAAGAGGATACAAGAAATTTCAGCTGATCAGGTCTCATGAATACCCTCCACCTTCACTAGCCAGTGCTGCTGCTCCAAAAGTTCTGAGTGAGAAATTTAGCTATGTTGTCTAAGAGAAATGAAGAAAGTCCAGGAAAAACATGTGCAACTTGCATGTTACCCATTACCACAGCTAGGATTTATAAAATGGTAAGAGTTATCATGGATTTATTTTCCCTTTTTTTTTTTTAAAAAAAAACAAACAGGTTTTAAAATTGCCTAACGAATTCCTGCTAGATAAAGAATGAAAGAAAAAGCATTTCACTTTGTAAGGGATAAGACTCTAAGCAAGTGAGGGATGACATGGGTTAAAATTCACCTTGCTTCTCACTCCTCATCCACGATGGGATTTTGGAGAACGACGGACATCTGGAAATCGATTTTACACAGAAAAATAGAAAACAGGGAAGAACTAGGAAGATGAATAAAGGCTCATCACAGACACAAAAGACCAGAGGAAAAAGAAGCTTGGATTTGGGTATTCTTGTCTGGCAAGGAGGCAGGCAGTAAGGCTAATGAAGCATTTGCGATATGGGACGTATGCCAGCGTAACAAAGAAGATGTGCATCAGCTCTGCAGATGTGCCAAAGCCCCCAGAGCAAAATAATGACATAATCACCATCAGTGTCACAGACCAGACTGTACACAAGGTGACATGGGAGAGAATAAATAAGGGTCTTTAGAGGCCTGTAGTACACACACGGGAAGGAATAGCCATTCCTCACAACTGCCACAAGAGAGTGGCGAGATGTTGGGTATAATGCGTGCAGCTAGCAAAAGAAATCTTGAATTGTGCAAGGCTAACACACTATAAATTGGTGCTTTTCTCAATCTCCAGTTGACGTTTCAATTCCCAGTACCCCTTGTTGAATGCAAAATGAAATGGCACTAGGAGTCAGATGAGTTTGCCAAGTTTTGTTTTGTTTTTGCTGGTTCCTTTTCTTTTTCCTTTTTTTTCGGGGGGGGTGAAGGGGAATTTTTTTTTTTTTGTTTTGCTTGAGAAGAGGAGGGGACAATAAAGATGAGTACAGGTAAATAATTGTTAAAGAAATAAAACAAAAAAAACAAATACCCCCCAAAAACCCCACAGCACATCATCACTACATGCACACATGCACACAGGAACAGAAACCCAACACCATTCAGCTGGAACAATCCTAGGATTCTCTCAAAGCAAAGTTAGAAACAAATGAGTATGGGATTTGATTTGGTTTTTTGTTTTGGTTTTTTTTTTTTTTTTTGCAGGAAGAGCAGTGAGGATTTTGCCTTCTGGTTTACAACTATCCCTGAACTAAACCAGAAAAAAACCCACTGAAATATTTTTCTATACTAAAAGACAAGATTACTATTTTATTGATCAGTAATAAAACAGGGTAATTTACTACTTAACATGTTATTTGCAGTGGGGAGTAATCTGAAAAGCTCTGAGTAGCCTTAAATCATTTCACAACAGCTCTTCCTGCATAAAAGTGAGCATTTGCCTCCATACAGCTGTGTGATTTTGTGTTTTTTTTTTTTACAGAAATTTGTCAATTTTTAAAGGGAACTTCTGTTTGATGAACAATTCTGCTAGTAATCCACAGGCTGAAGTGGGCAAACTGTGAAAGAGCAGGAGACAGGCTGAAGGTGCCAACAGGACTCTTGCAGAAGGAACATTCAAGTACATAATTGTTTGCAGGATCTGGACCTACAAGAGGAGCTCAGAAGAACAAAGCACTTGGCTTCACCAATGTCCCTTTTCATTGCTTCTAATGAAAGATTCATAAGAATAACTTTAATTTTTTATGATCTTTTTTTGCATTACTATATTAGCTGCATCTACTTTGTATGTAATTTCTTCTTAAATACAGAAAACCTGTTTCAAAATGCCAGACATAATAACTTAATCAGTACAATAATTGATCTTGATTGTTGTTCAGTCCTTCTTAACAGTCAGGAAGTGAGACAGAGCCCAGAAAATGTTTTACATGATTATTTCTTCCCATTGCAATGTGATGTATTTGTGAAGAATGCAGGTGAAGGTCCATAGTGGAGGTTGCTTTTTTGTTTTGGTTTGGTTTGGTATGGTTTGGGGTTTTTTTGGATTTTTTTGGAGAAAAAAAAAAAATTTAACCCCCCTAATTTGCTAGTTAAACTGCTCAGTGGAAGAATGATTGTATTTGTCCTTTTTGGCTTCGCCCAATTAATTGGAGCAGTAACATAGCAATTGTTAATAAACAGCTCTAATTTGACTGTACTTCTTGCCTATCTACTAACCCCACCATATCTTTGTTTAGCATATCATCAGGGAAAACAAGGAAGCATGTATATAATTTTGTTCTGTTGTATATGAAGTTTAATAATTATGCCACAGTGGATTCTAAATTAATCACAGAAGGCACGACAATATTAATAATCTCTTCAGCAAACTCCAGTGTCTTTGCACTTTGATGTTAGGAGCAGAGACAGTACGAACTGTGGCAGTTTTTTAAATTCAGTGAGTGTTTGTTTCTTTTTCAGTTTATATCAATGTTTTCTTTTATGCTTTTTCTACTTTGCACCTTGTTTCCCTCTAAGAAAAAAAAACAAAACCACAAACCAAAACCACAGAACAACTCAACAAACAAGCCTATGCTCATTTGAGTGCGTTTGGATCAAAGCTGACAGATCGAATTTTTCATTTATTTAATGAAGTTTCATTGCAGCCATTCTTCATAAGTACAGCAGTGTTTTAATTTTTTTCCTTCCCTTGAATAGGAGAGAAGGGGTTCTGAGAAAGTTTTTAATTAGCTAAATAGGTCTGTGTAATCTAGATGAAATAAACACACCCGTTTGAAAGGGTTGTTAGAACTTTTCCAGCCATTTAATCCATAGATGGCTGAACACAATGATACCTTCCACAGAAAGCTACAGCCACCACCAGCAGCTGTTAGAAGAGAGCTTGCTCCCTGCTCCTATTGATAACCCTTTGTGGAATGAAGAAAAAGAGCTGAGGGAAGGAGAACTGAATGTCAGACAATAGACATCGCTACACACACTGTCTCTGAACTTTCCTCATCTCTGAAGGACAATTAATTATGAAGGCCTTTGGGGTAGGTCGAAGCAAGGGAAAACCTACTGCTGGCCCAGCACTCCAGCCGCTATCTCTGTGTTTGTTAAATGGTTGTGCCTGTTGGGGAACCAGAGTAGCAGCCACCAAAATAGCCAATAGATCATTTAGGAAAAAAGAGCAAAAGATTTTTTTTATGTGTGTCTGTCCTTGTATAATTCTATTCTCACTGTGAAATCATCCATACACAAAACACAAGGACAATTTTTTTTTTTTTTTTAGGAGAACCACAGGGTAGGTTACAGTCAGAAACGGCCTCTCAGTGGTGTGTTAAAAAGGATGGTCTTTTCACCAAATCATTTCACAGAGGCAAAACAGACAAACACAAAGAGTTGAGACTTTTTCTCCTACATTAAATAGAGTAACTGATAAGGTCAGACATATGATACCTAAAGACATGAATCTGTGAACTCTTGAAGTCAAAGGACTTCTCTGTGCAAAGGAACAATCTTTCAAAGGAAATAGATCATAGAACTCCACTGAATCCCCTTTAAACTTTATGAAGCAGGAGGAGAAAAAGCTCTAAGTAGGGAAGCTTGACAGAAGAGCCTTGAACTATTTTCTGAAGGAAAGATGAGACCCTCCCTAGGCTGCCACAAAACATCTTTTTTTTTCTAAAGGCTCTTCTGAACTTTGATATGTGCCAAGACACCGCTATTGAAAGCTGTATAATTATGTGCTATAGCCACTGTAGAAAATGCTTTGTTCACCACAACAAAGAACAATAAGCAAAGTAAAGTGACATTACACTGTATCTTTTTCTTTAAGAATGTTGAGAAAGGTCACGGTACGTTATAACTAATAAAGCTGTTGAGTAAGGAAGTTTAAAGTTGGGCTTGCTGTGCTTAAATGCAACCCAATGACAAAAAGGCAGAGGGAACTAAAATTGTAATGACATTAAAAAATAGATCATATATCAACATGCCAACTTCATTATACAAACACCTTGATTCCAAAGGACACAAACAGCAGACCTGGGTGTAGTGCTGCAATAGTATTCCTCTCGCAACTCTCCCCCTAATAGCTTCCAACTACGGTCTGCAGTTCAACTAACTGCAAAAACTGATTAATAAGCATTAATTGATACATGCAACGCACGGACCTTCTATTGAAAGCCATGGATTTTGTTACTTGATTAAAAACCAGGTTCATGTCCTGTGCAGTTCCAAGGAAAGCTCTGCTGTTTCACAAGGGAGCCTCTTCAAAATTAGAGGGGGGGGGGGGGGGGGGAAGAAAAGGAAAAAGGCCAGAGGGCATCAATTAAGTTTCCTGAAACCAAGATTTTTAAGTGAAAAAGAAATACCATCTGGCCACCTATGTTTCAGTTTTCCTTCAGAGAACACAGGACAGTTACATTTGTTATTCTCAAACTGCCAGAGCAGCTTTACTCCCCTTGTGAAGATCAGCAGACAGCAGCCTTCCGACTCTGTCTTTAAGAATGCTGAGAACGATGTTAAAACACTACAACAATAAAGCCCTTGAAGGAGCAAGTATACAGCTGAGGGAGAAATGTGAGGAGTGGAATACTGAAATAAACAACTGTCCCGTTGGGCTGTGCTCACTGCTGGTACCACCAGAAGCGTGGAGACTGCCACAGCAGGGCAGTTTGCATGGAAAGAGCAACCTTCAGGATGCAAGTTAGCAGGTTACAGACTTGATTTTCACTTCTCTTGGGGGCACTTTGCACTGCTCCAGAGTATTAGGGTGGCTATAAACTGTACTTTACTGTGCCTATGTGCTGCAAAACCACTCAAAAGTGGCCTTAGTTTAAATGAGAATCAGGATGGAGGACTTTAATTCTCCCACCAATAAACACCAATTTAGTTCAAGATGAATCCTGCAGATGAAACTAGGGAAGAACACACGTTCCTAAAATATGCTTATATGAGTGGCCAGCATTTTTTATAATTTAGGATGTCTTTAATTTTTGGATGCAGTGCTGGGCACACTTCATTTTAAGGGAACGGACTGTTGAGGACCTCCTGACAAAGTGACTCTTATTGAGCATCCCAAAATGAAATTGACCTAAAATCATCATCACTTCTGAAAATGTTGGCAGCCTGCTTCCTCTCAAGGGCTTGTAGGCTGCTTACGTGACTGGGTTATTACTTAGATTTTATAGGTGGTGTTATTTGACTTGTTTTACATCATCCCATTGGTTTTTATGGGACTAACTGAGAGTGCCTTAAGTTAAACATCCTGCTAAGACCTAAGAGTACAACTGGTCTTAATTAGGTTTTTCCCACTAGTATGGTTTTCCCCTGCCAAAGGAAGGGCAAACTCCTTAGAAATGGTTTTCTCCCCCTTGGAAACAACATGTGCCGTAACTAGCGCTGTGAAACGCGGCAATCCTCGCGTCGAGCCCCACTGTACCAAAACTGCAGACAGTGTGTTTGTGCAAATAATGCAGCTTGGCAGGCACCTCACTATTGTGATCCGTCTCAATAACTACATCTGCAAAACCAGGCAAGTTCCCGTGAAGCAGCGGGCAGGCTGAGCTCAGGATGACGGCGCATGCGGGGCTTGCTTCGGTTCGCCCACCCCACAGAGGAGCGGGGCAAGCGGGAGGAGCAGGTAGGGGGCACAGAGCGGAGCTGCCACCACAGAGACACCCTGACACTTCAGAACTAAGGCTGAGTCGTTAAATGCCCATTAGGGAAAGGAATGGGCACTGTGCAGAGAGGTGTTAATATGTGGAGAATGATGGTAACTGCTAATTTTGCCAGGGAAGGAGGATTGAGAAGGAGTGGGAGACAAAGCAAGGCTAAAATTCAGGTATTGTCCTCAGGACAGTTTCTTTTGCTTGTGTACTTAAATCTGAAAAAAAACCTCTATCTATAATTTTAAACTCATGTTAAACTAATCTTTGTTTCAACACATGTTTTCCAACCATATTTCTATTTTAACTCAAAGCATGGTATCCCCCTGGTTTTCAATCATCCTGCCAGAGTCACCATTGAGAACTCTGATGACCTCTGTTTGGGCAGATTCTGAAAGAGAGTTACGAAATTATTTATTTTTATTTTTCTTTATTTTTCCTTTAATACATAGCAACAATACCTGTCTTCAATTATTGCAGCTGGCACTCAAAAGCCTACGGCAGCACTGCAGATGATAAAGATATCAAGTGGCACAGCAAGCTGTCCTCTCTTTCTGACCAACTTGAGCTGGGACACTGACATTTGTGGCTTCCATTTACCAGGACAGCACACCTTCTTCCTCCCTGGAGGAATGGTCCCAGAATAGAGAAGCGCCTTCATCTTCCATGAAAAAATCCCAAACTGTTTGTTTTTTCCCTTTCAAAACTCAGTCCCTAATTGCTCTGTTCAGTTCAGCACATGTTTCTCCAGCTAACCCTACTGCAAGAGAGAAAAATGTGGAACTGGCTACACACATGTACACACAAAACACAGGCAAAGTTGCACTGCACAGGAGGAAGCCTTGGATCTGTCTCTGGCTCACAGCCACAAAGGTACAATGGCAAAGCTAAAAAACGATAGGACATGTGGTTTGCTAAACATCGTACTTGACTTTGCTACAAGCTGTCAGCGGCAATGCCCAGGGAAAGGAACATAGTATCACAAATTCTTGAACAAATCAATGGTGCAGCCTAAAATGGACCAAACACACATTCTGACTTCAGAATTTGTTTCCTAATAGTCAGTTTAGACCTGTATGCATGAAGTATATGCATGAATGTGACCCAAGAACAGATAAACGGAAGGGTTCAGGAATGATAGGGTAGGTGATTTAAGAGAAATAGCATATCAGACTAATCAGAAAATCAGCAAAGCATCATTGAAGTATGAGAGGAAGGAACTTTGATGATGCTAAATATGGCAAATGCTCAGTTCGCTAAATCCTTTTGGATCCAATTTCAACATTACAGTACTTGTCATTTTTGCTTTCCAGCTTGTGGGGGAGGGGCTGGGTATTTATCAGGAAAAGTTACATTGTCTACATTAAACACCACAGAGCTTAATGTTCTCATAACTGCTGGGCCCTCAGCAAAACCAAGACCTGAACTCTAGAAAATTCTCATTATAGTACATAACACAAGGAAGACACTAAATGAATGAATTTTCAATCACCATTTATAATATCCCTTTCCCTCAATGATGGAGGAAAACAAACCAAGGGGCTCTTTTCCAACCCACTGCAGGACCCTTGGCTGAGGAGACTGCAATCACTATCAGTACTAAACATATGAGATTTATGTTTTCTTATCTACTTGAAAACACATATACACTCCCCACAATTCTTCACTGGAGTAATCCACTTACATTAACACTGGCACAAACACTTTGAAAATGAGTAATAAGTGTCTGAAACCATCAAGAGTATGAGTTTCGAGTGCAAGGAAAATTTCAACCTATGTTCTACAAACAGAAAATGTTAGTAAGAAAAAACTTGAGGAAATCTAAGCACAAGGGAAAAGCTGATCACACTTTTCTCCTGGTGTATCTCCTTCTCTGTCCCTGTGTTTAGTGACTGTGGCTTGGCATCAGGGCAGACCTACATCCCAGGGGTGGGAGTCTCTTGTCTTGTGCCTGCTTGAGTTCCTAGCAGGACCAGAGCTCTTGAGAGTGCCTGGGGTGTCATGGCACACCAAAAACAGTCTAGATGTTGCCATCACTCACTGTGAGTGGCAAAACCTTTGAGGAACATTCTCTTCCCCCCTCTTGCTTCATTTGTCCCTTCCACGCAAACATCCTTCCAGAAAACTCTGCCAGCCCAGAAGTGTGGGGGAGACAACCAAGAAAGACAACAAAGTCTTTGCTTAGACTTTTTGCATTATCTGAACTTATGTGTTATGAGAACAAGCCCTGCTAAAAATCCATCAGAAGGATTTTAGGCAAGAAATCACCCTCTCCATGCTGAAAAATGTCACTTTTGTTACAGGAGGGGGATCATTATGCAGCTT